>NC_056734.1:895587881-895697881 GCF_019279795.1 Protopterus annectens | reverse complement strand
GAGGGGAGCCCGGGCTGGGCACCAGACATGCTGGTGCCAGGTGCACTCGCTGGCTGAGGAGGGACAGGTGGGTCCGCTGGGACCGGCCTTCCCATACATTCTGTGATTAGGTGTGTTTAATTACAACATAAGCAAAACAGCATTTCAGATTAGTTGTAACAGCATGCAATGATATTCCCATTAACCCAACACACCAAGGGTACAACAGTTGAACAGCAAGCATAACACATGCATATATTGAACCACAGTGGTTATTCCAACAGCATGCAGGGATGTTTGGTAGCAACAGGCCACCATGATTGTGGTTTTCAAACAGGGCACATGCATCAACGTGAATGCAAATATTTATAGAACAATAGGACATATGTCCCAACAAATATTTAAGATTACACATACCCATTGAGGTGTGGAATTGCATGGTTTATGCACATACAGTAGGGTGTAGAAAATACCTCGGTTAACATCTTTTAATGACCTTTTCATCTACACTACATTCCTAGTGACTGCAAGTGTATATCCCCTACATGTATTATTACACTTGCCACCATACATTAGGTTGTGTAATGGGTTTGGCTAGTTCAATGTATGCCTGACCTATATTTGACAAACTAACTGTCCAGGATACAGATGTTACTGCTACATATTTCTTGATTGCATTTATATTTCTTTATCTACATATCTGGGATGTTTACACATGACATTTTCACTTCGATTTATACAGAACCCTGCATTTCTTGACACACATTCACATTTTTGGGGGAAAATATAGCATACTACATATGTACCAGTTTTACTTATTCATGCCAGCCAGTAACTGACTGTTGTGGACTGTATATATGTTTCACAGCTACTAGCACTTCCATCACCCACTTTATATGGGACTGCACAACTCTGGGTTGCCAGTACCTTTTCAAACAGTACTGTTTGTATAATGCAAGGGTACAACAACATTTCAGACTCTGTGACAGAGACACACTCTGGGTTTTAGACCTTTATTAATGACATTACACACTTTTCCACAGGCTCACTCCTTTATTTGTTTTAACGGTGTATATGGCAGACATGTTCAAGACATATTATACCTTTATTAATAGGTTAGCACACTCTTTTTTCAGGCTCACTCACTTATTTTATATGACAGTGCCTGCAGAGATATTATTCCAGACATATGTTACCTTTCTTTATGGGTTTCTACACTCTTTTTCTGCCTCTCTGACATTTTTATCTGACAGTACATGCAGAGGACTTATTCAGGCAATTTTATGGCTGTATTATTGGACTACAACACTTTCTTTCATGCTCTCTCCCATATTTTATATAACAATACATGCAGGATAACCACTAACCTGCCTGGCAGCACAGCCTTAGCAGCCTATCAGCATAGGCTTGCTGATTCATAGCACGGTCACCTGCAGCTGTAAAGTAAATGAGGGGATATTGAGACATACCTATCCATTATACATACTCCA
The DNA here is from genome assembly GCF_019279795.1 of Protopterus annectens. Taxonomy (NCBI): domain Eukaryota; kingdom Metazoa; phylum Chordata; order Ceratodontiformes; family Protopteridae; genus Protopterus; species Protopterus annectens. The sequence continues at coordinate 895,696,412 of NC_056734.1, read as the reverse complement.
TTATCAATTCTTACATACTGCATTACATGGCTACATACTCAGTTGTGGGGCATCCCGCATCCCAAGGGCCTCCTGTATCCACTGGTTCAGGCAGTCCTACTTTTGTCTCTTCAGGTCTGCATGGTGGTGACGGACCTGCTCACCAGTCCGAGGAATGCCTGTGGCACTGGTGAGGTCACGAGCTAACTGGTTCCAAGCCTCTGCCTTGTACTCCATCTCTTGGAACTGGCCCTGCAGGAGTCTTGACTCGTGTCGGTGGACAAGGAGCCAAACCATGTGTTTGGACTCCTCGATGCCCCAACGTTGCGTTCGGACACGTGTTCCCTCTCCGACACCAGACATTCTAATTGCAGATGTGAGCTACAATCAGTTATGGCGTGTATTTCTGCTTGTGGGTCTTAAATATGCTGCATTTCCCACACTTTTTTGTGATTGGCTGTTTTGTAAAATTCTCAGCTGATTGCAGACCTGCTTAGTAATGGTTAAACTATCATTCGTAAGTATATGAATATTAACAGTGGATGTTTCCCCTATGTTGTCATCGCTTAGTGGTTCTGTACTTTGCTTCTGATGCACAGAGTCCTGGGTTTGAACCTTGTCATTCATTTTATTTTCATACTGTCCAGACAGGCTAGGGGGTGTGGCTGCATTTAAGCAACTTTGCTCTACCTTGCTCCTTGGTGCCCTACGGTGCCCTGGTTGGCATGGCGCGCACGTCCGCGCAAACACATTGCTCTAGGTAAAGCACTTTTAAACTTTGGGCAACTCTATTCCACTGGGTAAAGTGCTATTAAACTATGGGCAACTCTGTTTAGCTGGGTAAAGCGCTATTAAACTATGGGCACCTCTGCTTAGCTGGGTAAAGGGCTATTAAACTATGGGCACTTCTGTTAAGCTGGGTAAAGTGCTGCTTAATGGCAGGCTATTATATATCTGGATCCTTTAAAAATATATATTTTGTTCACTGATACATTGGCCATTTTGCTGCTTTTAATAATATTTTAATCATATATGTCTGGTATTATTTCAAATACTGATTTTAAACATAAATAAAAAAGGGGAGTGGTGGGAATCGAACTGTGAATGCCTCCTCGTTGTGCATACGCTCTACCATTACACTATTGCAATTTGGTTTGATTTGCATAAACATTCTTTCTTATGCTCTTCTATGTTGGAATTGCTAACTATAGCTAAGCAATGGGCAGACCCGCGCACACACGCGCAAATATGGGTAGCTATGTCGTGGATTTAAAAAAAAAATAAATAAATATTTTACTTTTTATAACTGTGATGGGGGTTTACAGTGTCAGGGTGTGTGGTGTTGGGTGCAAGTACATTTGGGTGAACTCGCTCTTGTGTGTTGACATTTTGCTTTTACTACACTTGCAGGGGTGTGGACATTTAGACTGCTCAGCAGTCGGACACGCCCCCTGCTTTCATACTCGGTCCGTGTAGGAGTTACGGTTGAGTCAGCGTGCCCTCATGAATATTCATGGCACGCTGATGTCATGCCATTCAACTGCAGCCTCTGAGTAAGACTTATTAAATCTTATACGGAGGATTCGTGAATCCGGGGGAATGACAATGAATAAATTACTTCATGTCCAAGAGTAATGTAAAATTCATTCCAATAATAGTCTGAACATAGCTACTGTAGCACTTGCGTAAAGGCTTTATTTTTGAACTTGTTCATACTTAGACAACTTACTGAAGGGGCTGCTTGGATCATTGTCTCCTTTTGTGGTTGTACATACCTGGCCATGTAGCGGTCACTTGGTTAATGCTGAATTTTTGTGCTTCTGCATAACTGCACTTATTAATGAAGAGGCCACTTGGATAAATGTTATATTTTGCTGCTTGTGCATGCATGCACATATTACTGAAGGACCCTTTGGGTGAATGTTTCACATTTGTGGTTGTGCTTGCTTGGATGTAGTAATGAACGTGCTCACTTGCTTAATGTTTCATTTTTGTGGTTGTGCATACTTGGACATATTAATGAAGGGGTCAGTTAGTTAAATGTCTCATTTTTGTACTACTGCATACCTGGACATATTACTAAAGTGAGTGATGGGTTAAATGTTATATGTTTGTTTGTGCCTACATGGACATATTAACAATGTGGCACATGGATAACTGTTTCATTCCTGTGGTTCTGCATACTTGAACATCTTACTGACTGTGTCACTTGGGAAACAGTCCTTTTTCATGCTTGTACATGCCTAAGCATATTGCTAAAGACATTGCTTGGGTAATTGTTTCATTTTTAGTGCTTGTGGCATTTAAATATATTACTAAATGTGTCACTTGGGGAAATGTTTTCTTTCACTAATTGTGCACACAAGGCCATTTTACGGAACAGGTCACCAGGGGAAATGGTTAATTTTAGTGCTTGTGCATCCCTGGACATACTCATGAAGGGGATGCTGTAGGAAATAATCCATGTGTGCATCATGGAAGTGCTAGTGCATAAAAGGGCAGACTGCTAAAGTGATCACTAGGCAAAGTAATGTATTTTGCATTATTGCATAGCTTGTGCATACTTAAGTCAAACTATTGACAGTATTGATGATAAAAATACTTCATGTTTCTGTCAGGCAAGTGCTTTGTGTTTACTCAGAAAAAGTTCTGATGGGATAGCAAATTCAATAAAGATATATTGCACGGCCTTATAGGTAAGGCTTTTCTGATATATGAGTCTACATTTACTGTGTTCAGTTCACGGCTTGCCCTTGTGCATGGTGATAGCTGTTATGGTCCTGAATTCATCTGGCACATAGCCTGTTTAGCATCTAATATTGAATGTCCTCTGCTTGGTGTGTAACAGGTACTGTTTCAGGTCCAGCATTAGTCAACTGGTTATGTTATGTGGCACAAGAAGGCATTGTTCTCAACCTCACCTAGTGCTTCATGGACTTGTTGATGGGATAGTTTGAGGCGGAGTGCACAGAAGTCTAGATTTGGGGAATGTCGGTATATATGAGTTTAGGGAATATTGGACTGTAGGGTTACATGATTTGATTAAAACTTCTCTGCTAGTAAAATGGCTATGAGCTCTATGTCGGACTGGGTGTTCTCAAAACTAGTTCTGAGCATTTTGTGAATATGGAAATATGTTAGTACTGGTTAGCAAACAGTTTAATATTCTTATTTGAGGGTATATTTGTGTATCAATAGTTCAGCTGGCCACTGTTTCATTGTGATTTTTTTTACCTGTAACTGATGGTCCCCTTGAGTATATGTTTCATTGTGGTGTTTCAGCTTACTTGGACAGGTTAAAGGGGGGGGGGGCTTGTGCTTGTGCATAACTGGACATATAACTGAAGTGCTTGCTGAGTTAGTGGTTTTCTCTTTGTGTTTCTGCATACTTGTAAATTTTAATGATGGTGTCTCTTTGGGGAAATTATTTCATTTTGTCTTTATACATATTTGGACATGTCACTAGAGTTGTCACCTGGGAAAATGGTTCATTGAGATGTTTATACATGGCTAAACAGTCAAGAGAATTCTTGGGTAATATTTAAATTTTTTGTGCTTGTGCATATCTGAGCATATTACTGAGGAGGTCATATGTGGAAATATTGGATTTCGGTAGTTGTGCATACATGGCCGTAATACTGAAGGGATCACGTAGGGAAATGCTTTATTTTAGTGCTTGTACATACCTGGATATACCCCTCAAGGGGTTGATGTAAAAAACAATCTGTGTGTCTAGGAAGTGCTTGTGCACACATGGTCAAACTACTGAAGTGATCACTGATCAAAATAATGTTTATATGTCATTGTAATGCTTGTCCATACTTAAGACAAAGTAATGATGGGCTTGCTGATGGAAACAAATAATTTTTGTATCAAGGAATTGCTTTGTCATTAACTGGACAAATGACTGTAGAGATGGCTATTTCCATAATGACCCTTTCAGAAGCCTTATGGATAAGAATCTTCAGATTTGTGAGTCTACATTTACCGGATCAGTTAGTAGTTTTCCCTTGTGCATATTGATGACTGTTTATGTCCTGTATTAATCTGGCACATGTGATGTTTTGCATCTATTATAGAATGGCCTATTTAGGCGGTTGGATGGGTTCTGTTTCACGGACAGGCATTAGTCAACAGGTTATGTTAACATTCACAAAAAAGCACTGTTCTCCACATTGGTTACTGCTGAATGGACTTGTCTGAGGTACATTTTGACACAGCCTACTCAGAAGTAAGTAGATTTGGGCAATGTGTGCATATAAGTGTTTGGAGAATGTGTGTTTCACCTGAAATGGTTGCTGGGATAACTGTTGTATTTTGGTGTTTCTGCATACTGGGCCATATTAATTAAGGGATCACTTGTCTAAATTGTTTGTTTGTTTGTTTGTTTGTTTGTTTGTTTGTTTGTTTGTTTGTTTGTTTGTTTGTTTGTTTGTTAACCTGGTTGGTCCAACTGAGCCTGTGGCCCATTTTCAGTGGAGACCCGAGGAGAAAAACGCAGCAGATTTTACAGATACAATGAAGTTATAACACAGTTAACAGTTACCAACACAGTTTAAAAGACATACTAACACAGTTATCAGGCATTTGTATGAACAGAAACATGAAAAGTAAATACAAAGCATAAAAATATAATTCTTGTAATATCAGCAAGTTTTTTTTTTAGTTAGCAAGTGAGTAAAATAATAATGTTTCATAGATAAGAAGTTAGGTAGAGACAGGTATGAAATACTTCTGTATAATTTAGTCTCCTAGCTAGATGGGTTATTGATTTGAGAAAAGTGAATTGTAGGTGTGTAGGATGGGGGGATGCAAGGGTGTAGAGGATTCAGTAGGGTCTTGACAGGGGCAAGACTTTATGTTAAGTAGATGCAGTCTTTACTCGTTTTTCAAGTGCTTGGTGTGGGGGTGGTTCTTATATGTGAGAGGAGTTTATTCCAGGCTTAGGCTATGCTGCATTTCTAAAGCAACATTCCAAAATGTTTGTTAGGTTTATATATGTCAAGGAGTTGTTGATTAGATGTACATAGTGTGCGGGTTGGGATGTAATATGATACAAGGGAGGAGAGAGAGAGGCAGGAGGTAGGTTTGTATAGAAAAGAAAATATGATTTAAAATAGAGAAATTTGGAGTTGTTGGGGGTATTCGAGCCATTTAAGTGAATTGACTGCAAGGCAGTGGTGTGAGTTGTCTAGAGAGTTAGTGGCAAATCTGACTACTTTGTGGTAAGCATGTTGGAGTTTAGATAAATATGTGGAGTGAATAGAAGTGAGGATAGGGGTTGCATAGAGAAGGGAGGGAAGGAGGAGAACAGACTGAGCTAGAGAGAGGTCTAGCATCTGACTTAAGAAATGTCTTATTTTGATATAGTAGACCTAGTTTTTGGTGGGTTTTTTGATATTTTTCTGGATATGCAAGCTAGATTTAAATTTGTCATTGATAAATGTACCTAGGAGCTTAGTGTGGGGTTCTACTTGGATGGTGGTCTTGTGAATGGTTGTGATGACAAAGGTCAATTTATGGTGAGAGAGAGGTCAAGGAAGAAATAGTAAGAGTTTAGTTTTTTTAGGATTTAAGATGAGCTGAATTTTGGTGAGCCACATTTCTATGGACAGGAAAGAGTCTTGGGTTTGTGTATGGATCTCAGAGATGTTGTCAGAGATGGTGATGAGTGTAGAATCATCAGCATATTGAATGAGGGAGGATTGTTTGCAAGAGGTGTGGAGGTCATTTATGAAGCTATTGAACAGAAAGGGGCCTAGGATGAATCTTTGGGGCACACCAGAATTTATGTGTATGAAGGAGGAGCAGGAAGTGAGCCATCTGACCAATTGCTTCCTATTGGAAAGGTAGCTGGTAAGCCAATTAAGGGAAGTAGCAGAAAGATTTAGATCCTTGAGTTTAGAGAGGAGCAAGGAGAGGGAAACAGTATCAAAGGCTTTGGAGAGGTCGAGGAAAAGACAGGATACAAGTTTGTTATTGTCTCCGGCCTCAGCTACTGTGTGAGCAAAGGCTAACAGTGTGGTAGAGGTACTGTGGTTTGGCCTGAAGCCATGTTGAGTGTGAGTTAGTAGATTTTCCTGAAGGAGAAAAGTATGTAGCTGAATATGAATGCACTTTTCAAGTATTTGTGAGAGAGGGGAAAGTATCACTATGGGTCTGTAATTAGATGGGTCACTGGAATTTCTGCCTTTATGGAGTGGGATCATGTTGAAGGCTTTCCAAATGTCTGGGACGGTGGCTTCTTGAATGGATCTATTAATTATCAGGCATACAGGGTAGGCTATGGATTCAGCAGCAAGTTTAAGGAAGATAGGCAGTAAGTTATCTGCAGAGGGAGAACAGGGTTTAAGCTTATGCAGGAGTGATTTACTGTAGGCTGTGGAGACGGGTCTCAGGGTGAAGGGGATGTTGTTAGTTGGGGTAGGGGAGGTTGGAGATGAGTTGGAGTTGTGATTTGTGTATGTAAGTTTTTGGATGGTATCGATGAAGTAATTGAGAAGGGTGGCAGTTTCCAGTGGGATACTGTTTGGGAAAGGGGAGGGTGTGGATGGGCTGCCGGGGTGGAGGATCTTGTTTAGGGTGGCCCAGAATTTTAGTGGGTTAAATATTCGGCCAAATTGGGGTGAATTGTAAAAACACTGTTTGTCTTTATTGACTATTTTTGGGGGGAAGTTCCTTAGTTCTCTATAGTTTTGGGGGAGGAAAGGAGTTTTGGTGCTGGTCCAAGCTTTCCAAGCACTGCCTCTTTTATACATAAGAGATCAGGTTTCTTTAAAGAACCAGGGGGCATAATTGGCTTTGGTTCTGATTTTCCTGGTAGGGACTATGGAGATGAGAGTATCTAGGAACATTTTATGAAATGTAATAACAGCGTCATTGAGAGAGAGTTCCTGGAGGAAGGACCAGTTTATGCTAGCCAGTGTGGAGTTAAATATGTTGGAATTAAAGTTAGTGAGTTTACAACATTCTCGGTAGGAGTGTGATTTGGTTGATTGGGGAGAGTAGCTTTGGATATAAGTGGAAGATGATCACTTAGGTTGTAAAGTAGGGTGCAGGGGTTGTGGCAAAGGTAGCAATCTAGGATAGGACTGGTAGGTATGGTTTTGTGCATGCGTGTGGGAGATCCGATAAGTTGGAGAAACCCATATACGTTAATGCAGAGTTGTGGGGTATCTGATGATAGTTTTGACCAATCAATATTGACAACCCCAAGAATGACTGTTTCATAGTATGTGTTGTGGGGCAGCCAGGACTGTGCTTGTGTATGCTTGGCCATAGTCCTGTGTCATTACTGCGGCTATGTGTACTTCAACATATTACTGAAGAGTTGTTTATGTATATGTTTCATGTTGGTATTTGACTTTGCTTGGGCAATTTAGAGATCAGGTCACATATTTACTGGTGCCTCTGCATACTAGAACAGATCACTGAAGTGGTTTATGGGGGTTACTATTGCATACTAGGACATATAACAGAAGGGGTCACTTGTGTAAAGGATTCCCATTTGTGCATATGCATGCTTGTTCTTTGTGCTTAGTTGCTCATACTGAAGACTGGGTCAACTAGTTAAATTTTTGATTTTTGTGCTAGTGCATACTTGAATATATAATTGAAGTGGGTGCTGTGGTTAATGTTTTAATTTTGTGTTTCTGCATACTTGGACATGTTAGTGCAAACACAGCAAAAGACAACACCACTATATATCCAACTGAACAAACCAAACTGCTAGGAGTGGAAATAGACAATAAACTAAAATTTGACATTCACATATCCATGACCATAAAAAAAGTCCACAAAAAACAAGAAGCGTTATACAGAAATAAGCAACTTCTCACCAAAGCAGCAAAGCTTTCAATAGCAAATTCCCACCTTATCTCCACCCTACTTTATGCCTCTCCAATATATACCAACCTAAGGCAATGCAATCTAAACAAGCTAGAGACCTGCTACAACAAAATTGCCAAATTCACCACAGGGGCATCCTACCGTAGTCACCACTGTCTCTCACTTGCTGAACTGGGCTGGCTTGAACTCCCTCACCTCCTTCAATGGTATCAACTATCACTCACCCACAAACTAGTAAACCATCCACTAAATGTTCCATCCCTCCAGAATCTACTCCAACCCTATCACACCACCAGACCACTAAGATCCAGCAACAAAAATCACCTGCAGATCACTAAAGCCAATAACTCTGCTGGTGAAGCACTATTCTCTTGCGCCATAGCCAAATTATGGAACTCCCTCCCACCCACAATTACCTCTGTTCCATCATGCACCCACTTCAAAACTTTACTAAAAGCACACCTAAAAACATGCTGTCTGTGCCCTTGCAACTCCCACTCTAATATCACCCACCCCATCCAACCACTATCTTTCTTTCCACCCTACTAACTATCTTGATTATAGCAAGCTCAGATGCTCATAAGCCTAGTACTTATTATACAGCAGGAACTTCGTATTGTAACATTTGTTAATGTCTGTTATGTATTTTGCAGATAAAGATTCTGGTTGTCTACTGATGTACTATGTTTTTCATCTGTAAATATGTTTGTAATTGATTGCTGTGTTAAATTGTTAATCACTATGTAATCCAATGTAACTACTGTCTGTTTATTTTAACCGTGGAGCTTTTCTCCCCAGGCCTCTGCTGAAAATGGATCTATGTCCAGTTGGACACTCCCGGTCAACAAATGTAAATAAATAAATAAATAATAAAGGGACACTTGGGTAAATATTTCAGTTTTGTGCTTCTGCATACTTGGAGCTTTTACTGCATAGGTCATTGTGAAAATGGTTCAAGTTTGGTGTTTGCACAAAACCTACATATATTACAAAAGAGATTGCTGAGATATACAACTTGTTTTTTTGTTTATCCACATTTGGACATAGTATTGACATGGTTCACTTGGCTAACGTATTCATTCTATTGCCTCTACATAATTGGACAAAGTACTAAAGGTATAATCTAGGGAAAAAGGGTGTTTTTGATGCCTGCACATGTCTAGACATATTTCTGAAGGGATTACTGGGATAAATGTTTCTTTCTTACTGCTTTTGCATATTTGTACATATGACTTCATGGGTCATTTGTGGAAATTTTCATCTTGGTACACAGGCATATTTGAACACATTACTCATGGGGTCACTTGACTGCGGTGGTGGTGCTGCAGTAGCATTGTTACCTCACAGTAAGAAGTTGTCCTGTTCGATTCTCAGCTAGATCATCTTCTGTGTGGAGACATACATGAATGGGCTTACCTTTGTTAAAGGTTGTGCATTAGGGCTGGCAACTCGGCACATAAAAATCTACTGCCAATCATTAGCAGACTGGAGTTCTGCTGTGGTGACCCCTAACTGGGAAAAAGCCAAAAGACCCAACAACAACTCATGGGGTCACTTGAATATGTGTTTCAGTTTGGTGTTTGTGCATACCTGGCCATATACTTGAACCATCCTTATGGTATATGTGTTAAATAAAATCAAGAATTCAATACTCAGGAGGTTCAGATTCAAAAGTTTACTAGTGTACACCAGGAGGCAAAAAATGTACATGTACAGAATTTTGTCTGACATGAAACAGGAAGCATACAATTTTATATAGGTTTAACATTCAAGCTGTGCCCACCTTACTGACGTGGTATGTCACAGGGCATCTACATCACTTTAGCTTACAGTCCTCTATTCATAAAAACTGCTGATGCCATATATTTAAAAAAAAAATTCCTCTGGTAACAATACGGCCTTGCTATCCACCTGGTCAGACATAATGTCTTTCTGTAAAGTTACTTCTTCAAGGTTTCATATCAGTTCGAATACAATAGCAGATTCAGTCTTTTAATACACATCTTTGTTCACTATTACATTTTCCCACCAGCTGCGTGCTATCTCAGTAACACATATACAAGGCCAAATCATCCCAGCAGGAAAGAGCAGAAGATTTCATTATTTCACACATTTAATTTCCTGACCCAGCAGATAATCACTTATGAAAAGCATAAACATTAAAACTTGCTAAGCTAGCATCTGCCAGGGTCGAAGGTCAGCTTACTTCAAGCCACACCGCAGTTTCAAAACTACTTACATTTACACATGAATTAATCCTCTCTGCTATATGATTAATAGAATAAAATGCATTATATACTACTTTGCTTTTAAACTAGCATTTCTCATATATTCATATACATATTTGTCTAACATTTTCCCCCCTATTGATACTTTTTATTCTATTTTGAAGTATGCATAGTGTAATTTCATCTCCTAACCTTTTCCACTTAGTATTTTCAGCTAGGTGAGTCATTCAATCTATACTTCAGAAAAAATGTCATCTGAGATTAATTTTTCAATCTTAATATCTTGATACAAAGTTTCAGTAACAGATACATCAATAAAATCTTTGATTAATCTTTTCATGCAGGGAATTCCACAGCAAACACATGCTCCTATTAGGAGTATACCCACACAAATGTCAATCAGAATGTTCATTAGGATGGAACCCCACCCCCCAAATAGATTCTGGAAAAAGTCTGTCAGTGGGTTTGGGCCTGGTTCAGTAATGGCTGATACTTGCTGAATTACCTCTAGTTGATTATTGATTTCATGCCTGTTATCTGGTATATACGCACAGCATTCTTCTTTGATAAGCGCGCACGTACCACCTCTCGCCGCTAGGGTGAAGTCAAGAGCCATTCGATTTTGTAGCACAACAGTTCTCATTGCATTCAGTTCATCAGTCACCAGTTCTAGGGCAGAAAAAGTTGCATTACTCATTACTTCAAGAAGTTTCGACAAGTTCCTCAGCTCCCAGATCAATTTGACTGCTCCGTAGGCTGGGAGTATTCCTGCCCAAGATATAACACTGTCACTCAAGTCCATATGAGTCAATTTGCTTTTGTCTTTCATGGTATTATGGTCTTTCCAGCCAGCTTCGATCTTTCCAACTGGATTCACAGGTTTCTCAACTGGGCCTCCGGGTTTTCGAGCTGCTTCTCTCACGTTTCGTATCTTACCCAGAGGTAATTCTGCAGTATGTCTTATTGCCGGAACCAAATAACCCAAAAAACAACTGCCGGACCAATTCTCAGGTAGCCATTTATATGCCTTTTTCCCACAAATAAAATAACAGTTTTCTACTTTAGTACTAATACGCATTAGCCATGCATGAAACATTTTCTGATCTATAACTGACAATTGTTTAAACAAAACAGGATTCTTGCGAATGTCATTCATGGTTGTTTTCAATGAATTCAAATATGAGTCATAATTAATATTGCAAAAAGTATTGCCATTACTATTCTTAATATAATATCGGTAAGATATGATTATATTGCAATTGCTCCAGTTCACCTGGAGAGTATCATTTTTATAAAAACATACAATTCCTTTTTGTGTGACATGTAAGAATAAAGCTATTTTGTCCTGTGATCTCACAGTTCCTGTATCGAAGAGTAAATTCTCTCAAGTCTCATTTATCCCCAAAGGGACAGCGGACATTATCAGTCCTCCATATGCTGTTGGTATAGCTGTACAAACCCAGCAATTTGAAAAGTTCATAGTCTCTGCATATTCACGCTTCATGGCTAGGTATGTGTTAAAATTTGGATGCCAGTCTAAAGACGTTTTGTCATGCCTTTCCACTTTCACTTGTGTGGTTGTGTGCAGGATAAACCACAACAAGAGGAAAATTGTCACAATTACAGTCAATAAATGTATACTCAACAAAATGATTATGCAACATCTCTGGGGTTGATCTAAATTTCTATTCGCTTTGTTTTTGGCCATCTTGGTCTGGTTGTGTATCAGTCACAAAGTTTTTATCAAGTTGAAAGTTCTTTACCGGTTTGCAGTGTGTCAAATGAACCCAGGACCGTCCTCTCGGCCACTTTGACTGCAGTAGGCATTGCCAACAGAACCTGGTATGGTCCTTCCCACTTTGGACTCATCCAATTCTTCCTTTTCGTCACTTTCAGCCACACAAACGTCCCCAGGGCCAAGACTGCTTCCACCGGTCTGGTCTGTTCCTTATCTGAAAAAGAGTTAAACTGCAAAACAGATTTATTTGTTAACAGTTTCCTCATATAACTAGCTAATGAACTGTCAGCCTCTTGCTCTGCAGGCGTGAGAGCTTTCCACTGAGGCACATAATATGCTCTCCCAAAAAACATTTCAAAATGAGTCAAACCTTTCACATTTGGAACTGTTCTCATACTCAGCAGTGCTAAAGGCAGACAGTGTATCCAATTCTTTTGGGTTTCCTCAACTAGCTTCCTAAGCTTATTTTTGAGGGTACCATTGTACCTTTCCACCAGTCCTGCTGACTGTGGGTGGTAAGCACAATGGTTCTTTAAGGAGATGCCAAACAATCTCCCAAGTTGTTGAATCGTCTGGTTCACGAAATGTGTGCCGTTGTCAATATAAATCCTTTCCGGAATGCCAAATCTAGTGATTACTTCTTTTATCAGGGCTTTTGCCACTGTTGCTGCATTCGGGTTTTTGGTTGGAAGAGCTTCTACCCATTTGGAAAATGTCTACGATAACTAAACAAAACTTTTTCCCTTCAAACTTATTCAATTCTATGAAATCCATACAAATAGTATGGAATGGATATGGTGGTATAGGAAAACTTCCTTGCTTGGTTTTAAATGCCCCTTGTGCATGATGCTTGTTACAAGTATGACAAGCTGCACAAAATTTTTTTGTGTAATTTGTGTATCCATATGTTTGGAATATTTGGTTTACTAACCGTACCATCCCCCCTGTTGAGACATGGCACTGCCCATGGCTCAACAAAGCTGCATATCTAAATAAATTAGACGGCAATATTGGTTTTCTCTCTTTGGAAATGTACAGTCCATTCTCAAGAATTGCACCTCGTTTTACCCATTTTTGTTTTTCTGCTTTTGTAGTAAGTGTATGCATTGTTTTTAACATGTCTAAATCTAAAATCTCAGAGGGTTGTAATTCCTCATTCAAAAGTAAAGTTTCTGAGTATGAGGCTGCTTGCTTTGCAGCTGCATCAGCTCGTGCATTGCCTTTTGAAATCTTATCCTGTTGTTTTGTATGAGCTACACATTTACAAATGGCTACTTTGGTAGGTAACTGAATAGATTCTAATAACTCCAAAATAAATTGCGCATGATTAAAAGGTTTTCCACTAGATGTTATCATTCCTCTATTTTTCCATTGTTGTGCAAATACATGTACTGTAGAAAAAGCATACTGACTATCAGTATATATGTTTACACACTTGTTTTTTGCTAAAGTACATGCCTGTGTCAAACCTATCAATTCTGCTGCTTGTGCAGATAAGTTATGTGGTAAGGATCGGGCTTCTAAAATTTCAGTGTCTGTAACTACTGCATACCTCACTAGATTCTTTCCTATAGGACCCGTTCTGCATGAGCCGTCCACGTAATATGTCACCTCAGCATTATCCAAGGGCATATCTGTGAGATCTTGTCTAGGTAAAGCTAACTGTTCAATTTCCTGCAGGCAACTGTGTGGTGTGCCATCCGCTGGAGTCGGAAGTAATGTTGATGGATTTAATGTCGTACATCATTCAATTGTCATATGAGGTTGGCTCAGAAGTATAGTCATACATGAAAGGTGTCTAGCAGGAGAAAGGTATGCCACTTTTTCTTGCAGTAAAATTATTGCAACTGCATGAGGCACTCTCAATGTGAGAGGGTGGAATAATACCACTGAGGCCGAAGCCTGTACTGCCATTGCAGCTGCAACTACTGCTTGTACACAGTGAAGCAAAGATCGTGCCACTGGGTCTAACTGCGATGAATAGTAGGCTATGGGGCGTTGCTTGTCCCCATGTAGTTGCGTCAGTACTGACGTCATATATCCTTGCTTGCAATCTATGGTCTGAAAGAACCGTTTGTGATAATTTGGAAGTCCTAAAACTAATGAAGACGCTATCAACTGCTTCAACCTGCAGAAAGCCATTTCTGCTTTGGTTGTCCATTGTAAAATATCTTGTGCTGCCATTGGTGTCTTATATATCAAGTCAGTCAGTGGAGCAGATTCCAAAGCATAATTTGGTATCCAGCTCTGACAGAAATTAGTTGTACCCAAGAAAGACATAATTTCCTTCTTGGTTGTTGGTTTGGGTGCTTGCAAAATTGTTGTTTTTCTTTCCTCATCTAATATTCTACCTTCATTGGATATTACATATCCTAGGTATCTAACTTGTTTTCTCCAGAGTTGTAACTTACTTTTGTTTACTTTGTGTCCTTGTGTTGCTAAAAAATTCAATAACGCTACAGTATCCTCCCTGCATTGTTGCTGGGTGGGGGCTGCTAGCAAGATGTCATCTACATAAAGTAGAATTTGACTACCTCCCGGTGGGGTAAACCCTACCAGATTGCTAGCCATTTCTTGTGCAAATATTGTTGGACTCTCACAATATCCCTGTGGTAGCCAAGTATATGTATACCTTTTACCCTGAAATGTAAATGCAAACCAATATTGACTATCAGGATGTATAGGTATTGAAAAGAAAGCGTTACTGATATCTACCACAGAGAAATACTTCTGTTGCTGTTCTAAATCATTTAACAAAGTATGTGGGTCTGGCACCATAGGTGCTCTGGGTATTACTGCATTATTTACAGCTTGTAAATCTTGTACCATCCGCCATTCCCCGTTTGCTTTTTTAACAGGAAATAGGGGTGTATTACATGGTGAATCAGAAGATTCTATCAGTACTCCTTCTCTGAGTAATGCTGCTATTATAGGCATAATTCCTATTTCTGCATCCTTTCTCAAAGGGTATTGTCTTTTCTGTGGTCTAAAAGCTGACTTTGGGGTAATTGTAACTGGTCCTGCTGTTCGAATAAGTCCTACATCTGATTTGCCTGTTGACCAAAGAGTTGTTAGAATTTCACGTAAGGCCTTTTCTTCTTCTTCTTCTAATAAAAATGCTAATCAGCTGTCCTCACTAGATTGCAAGTGTACAGCTGGATGTGTCTGTGTCAACCGATTCAGTTTTTGTTTTTGTATCCCTTGTTCTGATAGTTCTAAATCAGTCTGTTTCTCCCATCTTGTTACTTTTTCTCCTAAATCTGCCCATTTTACACTTTTGTTCTTTGTCAAACTGACATGTGGTAATCGATTTGATCTATATAATGCAAGGAATTCTTGAGGTAAAAAACAGCTGACTACACTGTTCCCCTCAGTATCCCAGTACAAAGTACGCAAAACCATCCTGGTTGCTCGATTTCTGAACAATTCCTGCTCATATTCTCTATCAGGTCCTGGTGTAGTACGGTAGTATAGAGTACAGTGTAACAAATGCTGTTGATCAGTGTCGAGGGAGGGGGCTTTACTGATGGCTACGTTCATCAGTTCCTTGGTTACTGCCACTGGACCAGTCGTGACTAGGTCCTGGCTGTACCAGTAAAAAGTTTCACCCTCCGACCGCACTACAAAGGTATCCATTTGTCTTTGTGCCTCCATACCTTGTACAGTTGGAACTACTGATATGCCAAATATTTGCATAAGGTCCCTGCCCAATAGGTTTACTGGACATTTTGCAGAAACAACAGTTTTACTTCTCTGGGTCATACCTGAAACAGGGTCATTTATTGCTATATCATGGGAAAGTGGTTTCCTGTATAGCTGTCCATTTGCTGCTTTTACTAGTATATAATCAGGTGATTCGGAATGTTCTGGTAACTTGGAGGGGTGTATCAAAGTCCGTGATGCTCCCGAGTCACATAGGAATTTGACTTCCCTTCCCTTCACCAGAAGTGTAACTTCCGGTTTCGTATCTGCTAAGTAGAGCTCTAAGCTCAATAATGCTAAATCCAAACTTTCACTTTCTTCATCCTCCATATCTACTTGCACTTCCTCTACTCCTTCTATCACATTTACATTTGTTTTCTGTTTATTAACTTTTTTCTGATGATTTCTGACTTTCACATGATGTTTCTTTACTATCATATAGTCAGTCCTCATCTCCCTTATCTTCTGTAATTACCTTTTTGTTTTGCTTACAATCCCTTGCTAGATGTCCCTTTTTTCCGCACTTGAAGCACTCACCTCTCTTTTTCCTCTCTTCAAAATCTTCTGATCATTTGTCAGACTGTTTGTTTCCCTGGGCATTCTTCTTGCCCTTTTTACCTGACTGTAATACAAACACTTCAGCTCCGTCTTCAGCAGTGAAGATTTGTGCCTTCTTTTTCTTTTTACTATTAAAATGTCTTTCAGCATGTCTAGCGTATTCGAGTAAGGCTTGTAGCCTTCCTGTTTGATGGTCTATCATATGCTTCGTAATGAAGCTACTAATAGGTGCAATGCAACCTTTCAAAAATGCATTTTTCAGTTGTTGTTCATACGGGGGATCATTTGTTTGGTTCTCAGGAACCGACATACCGCTATGATTATTAAAACATTCTAATAATCTAGCATAATACCCATCTATTGCCTCATTTTCCTGTTGTATGCATTGATTAATGCAAGTCCAGTCTGCTCTAGGTTTCCATTTCTCAGAGATTCGGTCTGTAAGACCTTTCACTCTGTTGTCTAATTCTGCGTCACTATGTGGGAGTGGTTTAAGATCTGCATTACGAGGATTCCAGTTGCCACAAATCATGTGCCAATCTGGACCTATAATTTGTCTTACTACTTTTTCTACTTCTTCCCCATTCAAGTGGTAACTCAATCTCATGCCTTGTAAATCTTCTAAAAATTTCGTAAAATTAACTTTCGGATGGGGGATTCCCTCAGTAGCTTTCCGGATATCTTCCGGTGTCCATGGCCTATATACTAAGAGTGTTGGGTTTTGCCCTTCCTGTCCTGACTGAGGATTTGGAACTTCTATAAGTGGGCATATTTCTTCCTCACTCTCATCCTGTAGGTTTCTCTCTATTTGATATGAGTCTGTGTCCCTATGTGTTTTACGTGTTCGGGACCTAGTTTCAATAGGATCTCTAACAAATGGTTGTGGTCTTGCTGAAACTTCAGGATAACACGGAGGCGGACCAGCCTGTCCACTCGCTTCATAACCTGAAAAGGGTAAGGGAGGGGGCAAGTGAGGAGGAGGAGGAGCTGTCGCTATTACCAAATTATTATCCTCTTTGTCTAAAAATGATGTTTTTGAATTTTTCAGCTTCTGTTCTCTACGATTTGCTTCCTCAATCCACCTGTGTGCCTGAGGAATGCCTAATTGGCGTTGCTTTTTTGCCTGACCTCCTGCATCAGATTTAAGCTGTTTAAGGAGTTTAACTAGTGAAGTTTTATCTAGTTTGCCATCAAATTCATACTTATTAACCCATTTCGTATAATACCTAACGTTATCAGAACATTGTAATTGCATGTATTTTGCGTCTTCGGTTAGGGGCGGATCTCGCAATGTTTTAGTGCACTGATTTCCCATGGCAAAGAAAATGTTACGTAACCCTTTTTTATCATGTGATATCAAATTCTCAGTTCCTGTTCACAGTTTATCTAGAATAACTGCCTACCTTATTCTGTTACCCTGATCTATGACCAAATATACAGTATTTCCTTTTGTCCCTGATCTGCAAACAAATCTTGACAACAATTTACTGTAACCTAGTCCCTGATCTAAAACAGAAAAAAGGCAAATTCTTCCTACCTGAGCCTCCAGTATTGAATCGTCCAATATCCGCTCTTCGGCCACAGATCAAAAAGTGGCCAGCCTCTTTAAACGACAATTCAGTCGGAGGTCTTTTCACCCAAGAAGTACCATTTTGGTAACTTCTCCTGCGCAGTATTCGACCACCGGTAGACTCTGATCTGCAGCTGTCCGAGGGAATTCCGGCTAAGAAGGACCAAACTGTTAAATAAAATCAAGAATTCAATACTCAGGAGGTTCAGATTCAAAAGTTTACTTGTGTACACCAGAAGGCAAAAAACGTACAAGTACAGAATTTTGTTTAACATGAAACAGGAAGCACACAATTTTATATAGGTTTAACATTCAAGCTGTGCCCACCTTACTGACATGGTATGTCACAGGGCATCTACATCACTTTAGCTTACAGTCCTCTATTCATAAAAACTGCTGATGCTGTATATTTAAAAAAAGTTTTCCTCTGGTAACAAAATGGCCTTGCTATCCACCTGGTCAGACATAATGTCTTTCTGTAAAGTTACTTCTTCAAGGTTTCATATCAGTTCGAATACAATAGCAGATTCAGTCTTTTAATACACATCTTTGTTCACTGTTACATTTTCCCACCAGCTGCGTGCTATTTCAGTAACACATATACAAGGCCAAATCATCCCAGCAGGAAAGAGCAGAAGATTTCATTATTTCACACATTTAATTTCCTGACCCAGCAAATAATCACTTATGAAAAGCATAAACATTAAAACTTGCTAAGCTAGCATCTGCCAGGGTCGAAGGTCATCTTGCTTCAAGCCACACTGTAGTTTCAAAACTACTTACATTTACACATGAATTAATCCTCTCTGCTATATGATTAATAGAATAAAATGCATTATATACTACTTTGCTTTTAAACTAGCATTTCTCATATATTCAAATACACATTTTTCTAACAATATGTTTCACACTTGTGCTTGTCTGTGCCTGAACATAAACAGGAATGGGTCACTTGGTTAATGTCTCATTTATGTGGTTATGCATACTATGACAGATTACTGAAGGGTTGCATACTTATGTTTCATGTTGGCATATTGGCTTACTTGCACATATTAAAGAAGGGGTTACCACTTCAATTATGCCTCTGCATACTGGAACAGATCGCTGAAGTGCTTGCTGGGCTAACTGTTGTCTTTTGGTGTTTCTACATACCAGCACATATCAATGAAGTGGTACCTCTTACAAATGTGTCACATTTGTCCTTCTGCATGTTGGTTGTTTCCGCTTACTTGCACATATTAAAGAACAAGTCACCTAGTTAAATGTTTGGTTAGTGCACTTGAGCCTACTTGGATATATAAATTCAACTGGTTCCAGGAGTTAATGTTGTAATTTTGCATTTCAGAATACTTGGACCTGTTAATGAAGGGGTCCCTTGGTAAAATGTCTCATTTGCATGCTTCTGCATACTGGGACATAACGCTAAAGGGAGAATGGTTCAAATCGATGATTGCGCTTGACTAAATATATTACTGAACAGATTGCTTGGGTAACTGTTCCATTTTTAGTACTTTTGCAAGGTTGGACATATTATTGATGTGGTCGCTTGGAGAACTGCTTCATTCCGGTACTTTGGCATATAAGTAAAAAGGTTAATTGGAGAATTTTTTTTCTTTTTTTTTTTGGCGGTTCTACATACTTGGACATAGTAACAAAGGGATACTAGGGGAAATGTTTCTTTTTTGTGCCTCTGCATACTGGGAACAAATACTGTAGGTGTCAGTTGCACAAAAGGTTCATTTGGATGCTTACACAGACTTACACCTTATTTCAGAAGAGATTGCTTGAGTAATTGTTTTTCTTTTAATTCTTGTACATATTTGAAGGTAAATCTATATAAGTCACACCACAGCACAATTTTTCATTCATAGGTGTTAATTTATTGTTGTAGAATATGTTACAGGTGGTAATACATCTGTTTTCAACATATGCATGCTGATATATCATTTAAAGTCCCAAACTGCCCAGTTCTGACAATAACTCAGCCAATATTACCTTTTCCATTATTTTTCTACAACATGAAAGTAGACAGTTTGAGGCAACATATACAATAGTACCAGATTCATGTAATGTTGTCATATGTTCCAAGTATGTGGGTCTATAGGGGTATCAACTTACATTCTCTAGTAGTAAAATGTGCTATGAGATCTGTGACTAGGTGTTTTCCAAAAGAAATAGTTCTGACCGGTTCAGTATGGAAATATAGTATGATTGGTTACAAAAAAGGTGAGTTTTGTTATCTGAAGACAGAGGTGTGTGTGTGTGTGTGTGTGTGTGTGTGGGTGTGTGTGTGTGTGTGTGTGTGTGTGTGTGTGTGTGTGTGTGTGTGTGTACTCATGTGACTATGTATGTACAGCTATATTTCAAAAACAGCTATACATATTTGTATTTAGATAGCTATATGTAGTCTCACACACACACACACACACACACATATATATATATATATATATACAAAATTAAAATAATATATACATTTATAAAGATACATATAGAAACACATGGAAAGATATGTTTAGCTAGCCAATAACCAAAATCAAACAATTGAATTATGTGCTGCTGTGTGTATTGATTAAAGAAAAATCCCTACATGCACCAGGTGTATAAGGCACTGTCCATAGTCGTTATTTATATGTAATGTTCGAGTTATTTATAACAGTAAATAGGTACATATATATTTTCTGTTGGTTTATTATAATTCCTACATGTGCAGATATGGTATTTGACAGTGAGTGAGGGATATGCATACCTGTCAGCTGCCCCTGGATTTCTATTATCTCCATTATTTGCCATCTTATTTTTTGCCATGTTCTTGTGCTGGTTGAGGAATTACATACAAATAAACATTGTTGGTATTCACTCAGTCATTTGTTGAAATGTTTCATTTCAGTACTTGTACATAATAGGACATGCTAGGGGTCCTATGGAAACTTATTTTATTTTTGTGTTTGTGCAAACTGCGACATATTACTAAAGCATCCTTCAGGTAAATGTTTCATATTTTTCCACTTACACATGACCCATTCACATCATGATCTTACCTTCCTTTGATGTAAGATGCATGATAAGAGATCAGGAAGCACCATTAGGATGCAGTGTGTGTGTGGGGGGGGGGGGGTCATGGCTACCTGTGTCAGAACTGCCAACCCATTACTCTTTGACAAACCTGTTCTTCTTTTGTCTGGTTCAAAACTCAAGCAAAATCATTTACATAGGAGTCCAAATGTCTGCAGTTGCTGTTCATAAGGAATGACTCCCGTTTCCCTGGATGTCTCTCCCTTCCTATCGTAAGCAATGAGGTTCATTGTTATTCAGTTTTTTGTATATATGATTATCTGCTGCCTTTAGAAATAATGAGGTGTCAACTCTTAAATTAAATTAAAGTAGTAACTTGGTCAGGAACTGCAACTAAGAAAAGTGCCCTTTGTGAAAAGCCTTTTTTATCTCAGTAATTTGTTAGTACTTTTGCAAGCTTTTTTCAGAGAATGTGCAGTATATTAGTAGGAACAACATTTGTAAAAATCAATGCAGACCAGTCAATTTATTTATTTTATTTTATTTATTTATTTGCTATTTGTTAACCGGGTTGTTCTGGCTGGGCAGGTGCCCTATTTCAGCAGAGACCTGAGGAGAAAAAGTCCACAGTATAGATTTTACAATTAGTTACATACGTCAAATGTCAACAGTACACATTAAACAATCGGTTACTAACTTTATTCACAAATGTAATTTACAAAAGTTTACAAATTTGATGAGTATGCAAAAAGGAAGAAGAGTGTAGATACTGAGCAAAAGATGTAAAGAGAGAAGTCTTGGTTGTGTTAGTCTTTCTTGAGAAGGTATATTTACTGATTAATATAAAAACATAAGTTGTTACCTGTAGTTGAATATGGCTGTTAGATAGGAGAATGAAAGAAGAGGGAGGAAGAAGAGGAGGGAAGGCCCATCATTCTAGTAGCAAAGAGTCAAGACCAGAAAGAAGAGGTTGGGAAAATGAAGGGAAAGTTATGGGTGGGAGTTATAAAGGTACAGAGAAAGGAGGTGGAAGGGTTTACAGTTAGGTGAGTGAGGTATAGGGGATGGACACAGGGGTATTATAGGTATGGATGGCAGGGGAGGGTAGCAAGGTAGGGAGAATTCAAGTGGGGTCATAACAGGGACAGTACCAGGAGCTACTTAAGTAGTTCTTCAGGTTAATCTTGAAGTTGAGAGTGTTTTAGAGATCTCTTATTTGTCGAGAGAGCTTGTTCCAGGATGAGGTGACTGCATGACTGTAAAGACTTTTACCTATGGTTTTATTAGGTTTTGATACTTGGAGTAGATGCTGGTCTGAGCTACGAAGTTTACGGTTAGTGACGTAGGGAGAGACAACAGATGATAGAGAGGGGCAAGCTGAGGGTTGTAGTAGTTTGGAATGTAACATGTTAAGTTGAGGGAGGAGGAGTTGATTTTGTAGCTGTAGCAAGTTTAGTTTTTTCAGTGCAAGGCAGTGGTGAGAGTGGTAGGGGAGATTTCTGTCAAACCTGGCAATTTTATTTAAAGTTAATTTGTTTATTTAAGAGGGTTTTATTGAGATTAGTGAAGATAGGGGTGGAGTAAAGTAATGAAGGAAGGAGGTAGGCTTGGGCTAGGGATACTTTGGAGTCCTGTGTAAGGAATTTTTTATTTCTATATAGTAGTCAGAGTTTCTGATGGGTCTTTTTGATACAGGTATGGATGTGGGTATCAAATTTAAGTTAATCATCTGTGAGTACTCCTAGTACTTTGGTGTTAGACTCAGCCATGATATTAGTATTGTTTAGGGAGGAGATTTAGAAGGAAGATTTGGTGTGTCGGAGAGACTTGGGAAGGAAGAGAAGAAGTTTAGTTTTGTTAGGATTAAGTAGGAGTTGGTTAGTAGTGAGACATTTTTTGACAGAATGTAAAGTGTCTTGAGTGAGGGCATGAAGGTGGGTAAGATTGGCTGAAGTGGAGATAATTGTGGAGTCATCGGCAAATTGTATAAGTGTAGAGTGAGTGCAGGTTTGGATGAGGTCATTAGTAAAGATGTTGAATAATAGGGGGCCAAGAATGGAGCCTTGAGAGACTCCAGTGGGAACAGGAAGGAATGCAGAAGTGGCTGACACCCATTTGACAGATTGGGCTCTATTAGAGAGATACAAAGAGAACCAGTTAAGGGTGGAGGATGAGAGGTTAAAGGAGGAGAGCTTGGAGAGCAATGACACTTGATCTGAGACTCTTAAACTTGGCATTTTTTTCAGGTTTCCCATTGTAAGTGAATGGAAGCCTAATCTGACAACAAAGGGTAGGGCTACTTTTCCTCACATTCAGGGCTGTCATATTGCATTTTGGTACAGATTTAGCCTATCGAGGGAAAAAATCTCATCAGGATGTCTGCCCCCATGAAGGCAGACAGGGATACAAAAAAAATAAAATTAAGAATGAATACTTATTTTGTGGCAAACAGCCTTGAGAGGTGCAGAAAATCATGACTAGATAAAAATATGTTTTTTCATCATTTGCCCGTAGTGTTCCTTTAAAAAAAATGCTGAACACTATTACTGATGGCTCCAACTAACTCCTGGCTTGCTTGACTCTTGCAGCAGGGAAATAATGTGGTATAGGTTTCTCACCACCAGTGAATTAACATATGTATGTACTATATATGGGAGTGGGGTTTTATTGTCATTGGGACACTGGCTAAAATATATTCATTCTCCTTACTTAGAAAGTTGACATACCTGCTAGATTTGTATTAATGCATACTTTCACATGGAACATAAGTCTCTAAGTGCAATGCCTCATTTCTAAGATGCACCCTTCATTTCTGTCAAACAACCTATTGTTTAGAAAAAAAGAAGACACTGATAAAGCTAAAATCAAGGTTAGCCTAATGTGATGTCACAGCATGAGGCAATTTTTAGGTTTGTACAAACTTTGAAGTAGATGCTAGAAACTCTTGCAGAGAGAAAAAAAAAGATTGGTCATTAAGGCTCTTTGGGAGGTTCATGAAAACGTATGAAACAACAAAGACAAGTATTTATGTGCCATGAATCATGGAACAGAGGAAAAACAATAAAGACTAGATGCAGTTCTGTCAGTTTTTATCAACCTTTCCAAAATAGTTCCCCTCACAGGATACTATGGAGTACAATGCATTCTAAACATCTCTGATGTTGTAAAAAATAGTCAACATGGGTACTGTTCTCTGGCTGGCATAAACTGCACATATTCACTGAACAGGTGCAAATATTAACAATGCTGATATTGGATCATCAGCTTCACAGCCTGACTCACAGCCATAGGTTCTTGACAGTACAGTAGTGCATGCATATCTCACTAGCAGGAGTTATATAAACTAGACTGGGTTAATACTGTTACACCTGCTGACACATAGGTAAAAGGCATATTAAGCATTGCTGTTTTTGGTTGCAGCCCACGTCCATGCTGCCCTATCACAATGAGCAATCCCATCCTGAAACAGCTTGTATACATACCTGTGTTGCAGGTTTTCATTTTAATAGTTAAAGACATTTCTTGGACTCTATATGTTATTAAATTGATTATAGATGCCCATAGCAGATGCACATGGTTGTGTGCACATACTATATCTTGTTACAGCCTTGATCTCTGCAAGCCACCACTGTAGCTAGATACCCAATGCAGATATCATGATCACCTGCACAACAGGATGTGTACATGTGCATTATGTAACTCATTAACACCTATGTGGTGTGGACTGTCATGCCTCTAGCTGCCTATAAACCTTTTGCATTCCAGAGCATTTTCTGAAAAATAATGTTGCCACATCCCCTGCCAATGTTGTGTCCTCTCATTGGGCAAAGGAGAGCCACTCTTGTCAGCCCTGTGTCCCTATGGGATACTGCTGCTGCCATTAGTAACTCTGCTGGTCCTATTTTTCCTATTAAAAAGAAACAAAAAACTAAACCTGTATCTACACCTCCTCAAATTTCCTTAGACAGGAGGAGTTTACTGGGTCTGGATCTGGGTTTAATTCAGGAAATTGATCCTTCTTGTAAAGTAGTTTCTGGTAAAAAAAAGAGGGATACCGCCTTTCCTGAATATATTCAACATTGTGAATCTGGGCAGGAGGACGAAGGGACAGATTCAGAGTCTCCTCCTTAGATTTCTGATCCAGACTCAGAGGACAGTTCAATTTCTGACTCTCCTGGTGAGGAATTTTTTTCTTTGAAACTTTTTGAAGAATATGCCAGTGAGGTTTCTTTGTCCCTCAGAAAATACTAAGAGCTTTTACAGAAGGATTTTCCAGAGCCTTTACCCATTCCTCCAGCTCTGTCAGCCTGGGAGGATATGTGTATGTGTTACTGCCTGCAATTTTCCTGACAGTCAGCCAACTGCCTCCTACAAATGCTGATACGATGTATAAAGTTCCTCAGTCTTTTAAGTTTTTACACTCTTTCCAAACCTGATCTAACAGCTATGGCTTTTGTTTACCCTTCTGATGCTAAATGCTTTTAACTCCAGTCCTACTTTTTCTGATAAGGATAGGAATATTATTGATAAGTATGGGAAAAAAATGTATGCTTCTGCAATTGTGATTTTCAGAAATTTGAATTGTCAGGTTCATATGTTAAGGTTTGTCCTGACTAATTGTGAATGTATGAGGAACGTTTTGTTTACAGTTCCTTCTTCAGGGGCAACATCTGTTTTAAGTAATTTTACTGTTCAAGTCACTGTTCATTATATATAGTGTGTGTATGACTCTGCGGACACTCCTTCATAGGCTATGGCCACTGGTTATGTTTTGAGGAGGTTTGCGTGGCTGCATTTCAGAACCTCCCATTTGATATTAGAAATGAAGAATGAAGACAAATGGCAGCAAACACAGCATGTCAGAAAAATCAAGTTTATTAAGAAAAATAAATTATGAACTAACTTTATCAGAAGATCAAACAATGGGAATGGCAATATTTAAATAATAATATAAATTTAAATAACCAAGTATGTCTAGGTACGTTGGATGACATACCAAAAGAAAATAAATGTGGGTTTCAGGATTTTTTACATCCCTTCCCCTATCACAACCCCACTGAAGACCCCCCCTGAATTTAGGAGAAGCAACTGTATTTGAACAAGTTGAACAACCCCCTTCCCCATGTTACAACCCCAGTTAATCAACTAGGCAGGAGCAAAGGAAGTGGGAAGGCATAGAATGGAGGAAGGAGATTTTAGATACCATCTCCCACCATTTATATGATATTAAAGGCTTTAAATTTTTCAATTACAGTGATGTAGTTATTACCAAAGAAATGGTGGAGATTTTCTCAAAAGATTTCATCTTTGTTTCTACTATAAAAATTGACTTGGTAGACAATTTGCTAGAATTGAAATTATTTGCTAGGAAATTAACCTTAAGTTTGTGGTTGAGAGACTCGGAGTATTTGGTTCCCCTTGTCCATAGCTGTAGTACCATAAATCTCCGACTACTTCCAGCCAATGTATTATTTTAGAAGCTTTGTGACTATGACCTTAGGGCACAGCAAATGAATGAGCAGGGTGTACAACCTGACTCAAACTTCTTCAGAATGATGGCGTGCCTAAAGTTGTATCTAGTAGGAAGGTAATTTTGAAACTGGCAAGGTTATTCCTTATGGTCACTTTAGTAATAAGGTTATGGACATCATACTAAGAATTGGAATTTATCCTTTAATACTTTTGATGGGTCTCACAAGTTGGTAACCATACCTACCTTCTGCTACAAAAAGGGAAGAGTAGTAAGGGTATTGCAGTAGCACCTCTTACAGTATGAGCAAGTGTAGTGTTTATCCCCAGTGTCAGTTTATTTATGATAGTACCACCCTTAATTTGGTTACCTGTTTGTGGAATATTAGAAATAATAGGGAATTTAATATTATTATGGCAGGGGTGGTTTACATTGCTTCATGTTTGACTTGCTCTTCCTTTTGTGTGCAAAAGTCTGAGTACCAGTTAAGAGTTAGGGTTTATGAACATAATTATGCTATTATGAAGCTAGCTTGCCACTCTGTGCAATGTAAGGGTTTTAAGACGTTTTTGTTTTATATAGTTGAGAAGGTGCCCCACTTGGAAAGGGAAGTTCATGGGAATAATTACTTGAGTCAAAGGAGTTATACTGGCAAATTAGATGGCTGCAACCCATTCTCCTGGGCTCAACAACAGAATTTCACTTAGCAGTAAATTATTCTCAAAAGCCAGTAGAACTTAGTATATGTATTATTGTATAGTTCTTCATTGTTATGACTTTTATGCATGTATGTATGGGTTATTCTTAAATAGAATTACTTAATTTAATGGCATTTCTTTTTTGATTAGTGCATTTATTTTTTTATCCTGGCTTATAGTGGTTACCCTTTACTGTTGCTAATTATTAATGTTCTTAGTGTTTTTTTAGTTTACGATTGGCTGAAGATGTCCATATGATTGCCATATTTGGCTATTTAAATATTGTTTCCCATTGTCTGGTATTCTGATGAAGTTCATTCACAATTTATGAATGAAAATGTTTAATTCTTTTATTAAAATTGACTCTCCTGATGTGATGTGTCTATTGGCATTTTTCTTCAATTTCCATCCTTTTAATGCTGGTTGGGGTTTGTTTATTCTTATCGTTATGTTAGAAATGATATTTTAAATTATCCTTTGGATAGAGATGTAGTTTTTGTCTCCTCTGCTGTATAGATGATCAAAAAGTGGGATGAAAGGGGTAAACTGATACAGGGAATCTCTAGGATTATTCAACACTCCTTTACTGAATTTTCCAAGGGATACTGTATCTCCTCATCCAATTTTGGTAAGAAACAAAATAAACAGTCTCTACAAAATACAGATAAACAGATGTTTGAGAAGATATGACAAGGATTCCAAGAAGAAATCTGGAAATGATCAAAACCAAGGATAGTCAAATAAGTCAGAACGACTCTTTAAGAGAATTTTGGAGCAGCAGTCTAATACAGCTATCAAAACTACTCCCTCACTTTTGTCTGGCTACAATAATTCCCTCTCATCTAAGGTTAAATTACTGGACATAAAATGCCTGCCAACGTAACATGTTCAAATGTCCATTTCACACTAACATTCAAAGACCTGAATGGAATTATTAAAGGGAGGATTCAATATATTTTTTCTTCTTTAAGTTGCGTTTTTCAAGTTATCCACCCTTCTCTTAAAAAACAAATCAAAATTCAATTGGTGTAAAAAGTTTCAAATATATTAATATTTCATTATTACATTAATTATGTGGACTTTCTTGTTTTAAAAATGATCCACTGCTCATGCCCTCAAAAATTCTTCATTGGAAAAAAAAAATTCATCCTTTGATCCATAAGATATGACTAACTTGCAATCAGTTGCTTAACTTGAGAAAGCAGATTACCTGCAGTTGTACTAACAACGTATCTGTCATTATCTTCTCAGTCCATATCAGCCCAGTTTGACCTAACACTGCCTTACTTCCTCCTCATTACATAATCCTAATGTGTGCATTATGTGTCCGTCACTGCCTTACTTCCTCCTCATTACATAATCCTAATGTGTGCATTATGTGTCCATCACTGCCTTACGTCCTCCTCATTACATAATAATGTGTGCATGATGTGTCCATCACTGCCTTACTTCTTCCTCATTACATAATCCTAATGTATGCATTATGTGTCCGTCACTGCCTTACTTCCTCCTCATTACATAATCCTGATGTGTGTATTATGTGTCCGTCACTGCCTTCCTTCCTCCTCATTACATAATCCTGATGTGTGCATTATGTGTCCGTCACTGCCTTACTTCCTCCTCATTACATAATCCTAATGTATGCACTATGTGTCCGTCACTGCCTTACTTCTTCACCATTACATAATCCTAATGTGTGCATTATGTGTCCGTCACTGCCTTACTTCTTCCTCATTACATAATCCTGATGTGTGCATTATGTGTCCGTCACTGCCTTACTTTCTCCTCATTACATAATCCTGATGTGTGCATTATGTGTCCGTCACTGCCTTACTTCCTCCTCATTACATAATCCTGATGTGTGCATTATGTGTCCGTCACTGCCTTACTTCCTCCTCATTACATAATCCTAATGTGTGCATTATGTGTCCGTCACTACCTTACTTCCTCCTCATTACATAATCCTAATGTGTGCATGATGTGTCCGTCACTGCCTTACTTCCTCCTCATTACATAATCCTGATGTGTGCATTATGTGTCCATCACTGCCTTACTTCCTCCTCATTACATAATCCTGATGTGTGCATTATGTGTCCGTCACTGCCTTACTTCCTCCTCATTACATAATCCTGATGTGTGCATTATGTGTCCGTCACTGCCTTACTTCCTCCTCATTACATAATCCTAATGTGTGCATTATGTGTCCGTCACTGCCTTACTTCCTCCTCATTACATAATCCTGATGTGTGCATTATGTGTCCATCACTGCCTTACTTCTTCCTGCTCATTTTTTTCCTTTTTTTGTGAAAATGGGTTAGAATGCGTGTCTTGTGTAACATCTGGGTGTGATATTTGACTGGCACTCAAGCAGCAGTGGTCAGCAGATGTTAGACCATCAAACCCTCATATCTTCCAGATTAAGCACCTAATTAATTTTTTTTGGATTTAAATTTATTTTTATAATTTATTTATATTACATCTGTGCTGGTAAAGCCCAATTACAGGAGGAACTGTATAAAATAATTTTAGAAAAATTAATGTGCTGACAGGTAGGATAAAAACAGAATCAGGTAAACAAAAGCATGATATACTGATTTCAACAAAAACAATCTAACAAAAAACTTAACTGCTGTTTTTCCATATAAATATTTGAGTGTCAAACAATATGTGGCAGAGAAAAGCGTATGTATACAATGGATTTTACAGTCTAAGTTGAAGTCATAATAACGATAAACAACATAAAACAGATTAAAGTTGCAGTATAAATTTGGAACTACTGAACATATGATATGAGATAAATAGAATAATGTGCTGTGAATATGTGATAGGTATAGCTGAAGTCTAGTGGCAGTCAAAGGTATATGTATCTGAGTTTACAGATAATTAGATTAGTACAAGCTAGAGCAAAGTTAATTAAATGTTAATAGGTGAATCATCCTCACTGTTTACACATAAATCATATGGGATGGAGTTGCATTCTTTCGAGAAGAAAGAATGCCAAGTACTGTCTCCAATTTTGAAGTTAGTTTCATGTGCTTGTAAGAGATCCTTGTTTGTGGGTCCAAGTTCTACTGCTGTATATCATTGATGTTGGGAGATTGTGGCTGAGCAATGACAGCTAAATAGAAGTCTACGTGTGAAAGTGATGTTACTACATAATAATCTGTTTTTGAAGGGTATACATTTCAGGTTATTTAAACTATTGATGGTATGGCTGTTTGTAGCTAACTGAGGTACAAATTTTGGTATGTGGATTCTATTATTGCAGTGTCATTAATTTTACTATTGGGTGTAATGTGGGTGTGATCCAGTCTTCATCAGGGATTGGATAATGTTTATTTAAGAATGGCTGCTGTGTCTAAATGTTTATCTGACGAAGTTCCTGCATACTATAGAATGGGATGAAAGTACTTATTTTTGGATGTTTTCAACAGATTTTTCTCGGCTTTTAAGTGCTGTTCAGCCGATTGATTTTAATCTTTTGCATTATATCATTCTTGACCAAGTGAAGCCATACCTGCCGTCATTTTTAGGAACTTTGAGTGCTGGTTTGTTTTTCTCTTTGTTTGGATTCCATTTTGAGTCATAATGTCTTATTATGATTTCTGATGTAATTGAACCTAGAGAAGAGTTGTGACAGTAGTAGCATTTTATCATTCGTTACTCTAACAGCTGGGATAAACATTTATAAAATACATTAGACAGTACCGAGATGTTATGCGCGTCTTTTACAATGTCATTAACATGACGACCGAGTGTAAGGTTATTTTCAATAATGATTTCTAAGTATTTATATTCATCTGCTGTTTCAGTGTCAGTTTTACTTCTTTAAAAAGAGATAGAATTTTAACAATTTTCAACATGTTTGGAAATGTACTTCCTTGAGACTTCTGTTAATTTTAACTGTAAGTGGATAAGCAAAGATATTAGATATCCAGAGTAAGAGAGAAGGAGGGAGTATGCCCACAGAAGGAGATCCATGGCCTTTTAGTTTGTGGGACATTTATCTGATGGGGTTAACTAAGACAAGCTGGAATGAAAATTCGGAATTGACAGGGTGCTTATTAATAGGTGGTATACTGATGCTAAGTGAGGCGTGTGTGCATTTGCGTGTGCATGTGTAAGCAAACATGAGAGCACAATTATCAATTTAAAGATGTCAGTGAAGGCACTTTAAGGCTCCTGTTTGTATAGCTACTCTTGAAAATCATATAATTGACAATGCTCCATGACACATACCTTGTTTTTATTGCTTTGTTAAGGGGGAAGAAAGTAGTTCTCTTCTGAAGTCGTAATTATCTTTGACATTTGCTCTCTACATTTAATAGCTGTCTTTATTTTTTTTGCAATTTTATTGGTTTGCTTAACAGCATCTCTATTCTTATCCTTCAGTTTTTGGTTGCTGTGTCTATACCAGGCAGTAATATATTTCTGATTGTATAGATGAATGATGTGTATTTCACATGGAGCTTGGTGACAGTGACTTTACCCCTCCTTCAAAAACAGTAGCATTCTTGTGAAAGGCTACGACTGTTGCTTTTCACAGTATATTATTTTTGTACTGCTGGAATACTGCCTGCCTACAGTGGTGAAGTCAGAATTTAGCATTCCTTTTCTAAGCTAGCTCCATTGTCACTGAGTAATAAAGCTTTGAATAAGACCCAGGCAACCTGAGTTTGAGTACTGGCTTGGGCACCTGTAGGAGCAAACAGGGAAAGGAGGTAATGGCAAGAATTAAGCGTCCCTGGGTCACTTCATGAGGTGGTTGGGGTATGTGCTTATGGCACACTTTCCATGCCTCAAAGATACTTGTATGAAAGGAGAAGGGGGGGTCAATTAATCATATCATAAAGAGGTGTGGCATGACTTTGTATCATATCATACAGAGGTGTGGCATGCCTTTGTATCATTTCATACAGAAGTGTGGAGTGCCTTTGTAACATATCATACATAAGTGTGGCATGCCTTTGTATCATCTCATACAGAGGTGTGGCATGCCTTTGTATCATATCATACAGAGGTGTGGCATGCCTTTGTATCATATCATACAGAGGTGTGGCGTGCCTTTGTATCATGTCATACAGAGGTGTGACATGCCTTTGTATCATATCATACAGAGGTGTAGCATGCCTTTGTATCATATCATACAGAGGTGTGACATGCCTTTGTATCATATCATACAGAGGTGTTGCATGCCTTTGTATCATATCATACAGAGGTGTTGCATGCCTTTGTATCATATCATACAGAGGTGTGGCATGCCTTTGTATCATATCATACAGAGGTGTGACGTGCCTTTGTATCATATCATACCGAGGTGTGGCGTGCCTTTGTATCATATACAGAGGTGATACAGAGGTGTGGCGTGCCTTTGTATCATATCATACAGAGGTGTGGCATGCCTTTGTATCATATCATACAGAGGTGTGGCATGCCTTTGTATCATATCATACAGAGGTGTGGCACGCCTTTGTATCATATCATACAGAGGTGTGGCACGCCTTTGTATCATATCATACAAAGGTGTGGCATGCCTTTGTATCATATCATACAGAGCTGCGGCATGCTTTTGTATCATACACAGAGGTGATACAGAGGTGTGGCGTGCCTTTGTATCATATCATACAGAGGTGTGGCATGCCTTTGTATCATATCGTACAGAGGTGTGGCATGCCTTTGTATCATATCATGCAGAGGTGTGGCACACCTTTGTATCATATACAGAGGTGATACAGAGGTGTGGCGTGCCTTTGTATCATATCATACAGAGGTGTGGCGTGCCTTTGTATCATATCATACAGAGGTGTGGCATGCCTTTGTATCATATCATACAGAGGTGTGGCATGCCTTTGCATCATATCATACAGAGGTGTGGCGTACCTTTGTATCATATCACACAGAGGTGTGGCATGCATGCCTTTGCAACATATCATACAGAGGTGTGGCATGCCTTTCTAACATATACAGAATTGTGGCACACCTTTGTATCATATCATACAGAGGTGTGGCGTGCCTTTGTATCATATCATACAGAGGTGTGGCATGCCTTTGTATCATATCATGCAGAGGTGTGGCACACCTTTGTATCATATACAGAGGTGATACAGAGGTGTGGCGTGCCTTTGTATCATATCATACAGAGGTGTGGCATGCCTTTGTATCATATCATACAGAGGTGTGGCATGCCTTTGTATCATATCATACAGAGGTGTGGCATGCCTTTGTATCATATCATACAGAGGTGTGGCGCACCTTTGTATCATATCATACAGAGGTGTGGTATGCATGCCTTTGCAACATATCA
This sequence comes from Protopterus annectens, assembly GCF_019279795.1. Classification (NCBI taxonomy): domain Eukaryota; kingdom Metazoa; phylum Chordata; order Ceratodontiformes; family Protopteridae; genus Protopterus; species Protopterus annectens. The sequence continues at coordinate 895,663,302 of NC_056734.1, read as the reverse complement.
TACAGAGGTGTGGCATCCCTTTCTAACATATACAGAATTGTGGCACACCTTTGTATCATATCATACAGAGGTGTGGAGTGCCTTTGCAACATATCATACAGAGGTGTGGTGTGCCTTTGTAACATATCATACAGACGTGTGGCATGCCTTTGTATCATATCATACAGATGTGTGGCATGCCTTTGTATCATATCATACAGAGGTGTGGCATGCCTTTGTATCATATCATACAGAGGTGTGGCGTGCCTTTGTATCATATCATACAGAGGTGTGGCATGCCTTTGCATCATATCATACAGAGGTGTGGCGTGCCTTTGTATCATATCATACAGAGGTGTTGCATGCCTTTGTATCATATCATACAGAGGTGTGGCATGCCTTTGCATCATATCATACAGAGGTGTGGCGTGCCTTTGTAGCATATCATACAGAGGTGTGGCATGCCTGTGTATCATATCATACAGAGGTGTGGCATGCCTTTGTATCATATCATACAGAGGTGTGGCATGCCTTTGTATCATATCATACAGAGGTGTGGCATGCCTTTGTATCATATCATACAGAGGTGTGGCATGCCTTTGTATCATATCATACAGAGGTGTGGCATGCCTTTGTATCATATCATACAGAGGTGTGGCATGCCTGTGTATCATATCATACAGAGGTGTGGCATGCCTTTGTATCATATCATACAGAGGTGTGGCATGCCTGTGTATCATATCATACAGAGGTGTGGCATGCCTTTGTATCATATCATACAGAGGTGTGGCATGCCTTTGTATCATATCATACAGAGGTGTGGCATGCCTGTGTATCATATCATACAGAGGTGTGGCATGCCTGTGTATCATATCATACAGAGGTGTGGCATGCCTTTGTATCATATCATACAGAGGTGTGGCATGCCTTTGTATCATATCATACAGAGGTGTGGCATGCCTTTGTATCATATCATACAGAGGTGTGGCATGCCTGTGTATCATATCATACAGAGGTGTGGCATGCCTTTGTATCATATCATACAGAGGTGTGGCATGCCTGTGTATCATATCATACAGAGGTGTGGCATGCCTTTGTATCATATCATACAGAGGTGTGGCATGCCTTTGTATCATATCATACAGAGGTGTGGCATGCCTTTGTATCATATCATACAGAGGTGTGGCATGCCTGTGTATCATATCATACAGAGGTGTGGCATGCCTTTGTATCATATCATACAGAGGTGTGGCATGCCTGTGTATCATATCATACAGAGGTGTGGCATGCCTTTGTATCATATCATACAGAGGTGTGGCATGTATTGCAAAGGCTAACTGCACACTAATCAAATGAATGCTAATGAGCATGCAATGAGGATCAGAGTAGCAAAGAAAAACATTTACATGTCTATAGAATGGCAGTGGTGCATCTGGTGCACTCAGTCCCCACCCTCAGAGAATGAATGGACCATAGGTCTCTTTCTGAGGTGGAAAAAACAAAAAAAAAATCAGTGCATTGTCCAGAAGGGTGAGGTCAATGGTCTGAGGAGGACTGAATCTAAAAACAAAATCTACTTCTCAGCTATTGTGCCATAAGCAATCTGTGTCCTATCTATTTGCAGGAGATTTGTCTTCCTATTTACCCAATAGTAGCTATAATAATCAAATAATGGAGTTGCTAATTACTCATGACACTCAGTATCACACCTTGCCAAGGCATTCTTTTGCTTAACTATCACTTTTCCTGTAGAAATAGCCACACTCCCTGATTCAAACATGCAGAGCCACCGATTCATTTTAGTGCTCCCTTAAATATCATTTAATTGCATATTTTATCTTACTGTATCTAGTAAGTCTTTGCATAAACTTTATTAATGATTGATGCTTGCTTTGTTTTGTTTTAGTTTCATTTAACTCCCTGTTCTTAATGTTTTCCTGTCAGCCTGGTTTGTTTTTCTTTATTATTCTGATATTATACAGTCTTTAGAAATATGCACCTTAATTAAATAAAGAATGAAATTAAGATTTAGAGCAGGTCATGGACATTCTGGAGAAGGCACCCTTAGCCAACAGCTGTCATGTTATGGTATGATTTACAGTGTATGTGGGGCTTAAGAATAAAAAAATGATGGTATGTGCTTTTTAGAAGATGGATTATGTTGAGCATAGGGAAAATGTCAGAGCTGAGTTATGGGATCAGGACAAACTGAAGTAGTAAATAGGCTGTGAGAATGGGTCATTTAAGGAGTACTGAGGGCTGTAGACAATGGTTTGAAGAAAGACAGAAAAACAAAAACATGCGAAGGCCAACATGGCCACAAGGAATGTGAGGCTAGAGGTAAAGACAAAAGTAGGATATAAAAGAGATGGAAGAGGGAACATATAGAGTGTAAGAAGGAAAGGAGAATAGCAGCAAAGCAGGAGGAGGCAGCAAAACAGCAAGTCAAATGGAATTACAAAGCACCAAGAAGGAGAACAGACATTTTAGGCACGTAGCAAAAAGACAGAAGGAATAGGCTTACATGGCCACACTGAGAATAGATGGGAGGGAAACTCTGAAGTATGGGAAAACCACAGGTACTGAACAAGCACTTTGCATCTGTCTTCACAAAGGAAAGTAAGCAGACACACACGCGCGCACACACACGCACACACACACACACACACACACACACACACACACACACACACACACACACACACACACACACACACACACACACACACACACATACGCACAGAGCATAATGTCAGTTTTAGCTTTGCTGTACATAGAGGGCATTTTGTTTGCATCATAGCATATCTGAGTGAGACCTGTAATCAGGAAAGCCACTACGAAGAAAAACTAAAAAAGAAAAAAATATTTATATGATTAAAAGAATACAAGAGTACCTCTGCATCTTTTTCCTCAGTGTTGCTAAAGACTGATAACAGTAGGAGTTTAGGAAATATATGAGAGTATATTTTGAAATATGTCAATAGCAGGTCCATAATTATTGTTGGCACTTTCCTGCTTTTTGTACCGCAAGAGATTTCAGCTGTCAAGAAACAGCTGCTATAATGAAAATTGACATCCTCATCCCATTTCAGCAAGAACACAGTCTGAGACTGCATCATTATCAGGAGTCCAGACAAGACAAGCAGGCCAGTCATTTCTGTCTTTAAATGCTTAAAATACTGACAAAGGTGTTGTGTATAATATAAAAAAACTGGCAAATCCAATAAGCATTCCATTTACATTTTGTATATTTCTCCTTTTCTTAACTCAGAATTAAGTAATTACATATGACATTGACTGTTATTCTTTAGTGTGTACTTTGAACTTGTTTACCTGTGTAGTTTGTCCTAATCCCATAACTCACCTCTGACATTGTCACCCTGCTCAACGTAATCCATTGTCGAGCTACCATTGTCTGTTATACCATCATAACTGATGCATACAGTACAAAGGGCAACAACGGTAAATGAAGTCTTCAGGAGAAAAATAAAACATGCTTTACAAAGGTCAAAGGAAAAGTATAAAGGAAGGAGTATTTAGAAATAATGCAAAATGCATACAAAAACTGCATTAAAACAGCATTTTTTTGGAGTGTGTTAGCTGAATTTTCATAATAAGACATATGATGGGTTTCACTGTCATAATATAGAACAATAACCAGATAAGGCACTGTCATTTTAGGCTAAAGCTAGGTATACCTTCCACCTCTCCAGCATCTTTTGAAAGAACTGACATTTTTTTGTAGGATATCTTTCTTAATTTTCTGCTGGCAGCCATGGCAGGAGATTGCCTTAGTATTAAAAATATTCTGTTTTTACTTGGCAGTAACTGTCAAGATGTGGACTTACTGACTTACTGCAGTATGCTATTTGGTTCTGTTTTGTTCTTTTGAGCCATTAGGAGATTTAGGAAGCAGTCTTGGCTCTTGATAACTTTCCTCGCTTGCGACATGGCAATGTATGCACCAGTTTGGCTTAGAGCTGATTAGCTTTCCCTGAATGCTGTCAGCAATGCAGGCAGAAGCTAGCCATGGTGCTGAATACTAAAGCTGCCTCTTAGCGCAAAAGGAGGACACGGTTTGCTGCTTCCCACAGCCAAGCTCTGAATACTAAAAAGATACAAAAAAAAATAGATGTAGGATATACCGCAGGCACTCCAGTTTCTGGTGTTTTCTCTCTCTCCAGTATTACACAGCAGCAGACAACTATGAAATCTATTAGAGTATTAAATTAACAACGCAGTGAATCATTTATTAACGGATACATATTTTAAAGCACCTTCTAACTCAAGGGCAAACAAGAAGCATGTGCCCTAAAGCTCAAGTGTTACATCTTACAATTCTAGTAATGAATTCAGTTTTAGTGAAACTGTATCAATAAATATACTGTCATAGCAATAAAAAACGAAATGCAAATTCATTTAAAAGGCTATATGTTTATTGGTGTCTAATTCTCTGCCGATCTCAGTGTTAATGGTAAGTCTGAAATAATGTCACTGCTAAGTGGAAAATTCATAAGACAATTAAATATAACCTGCAATACACAGTTTCTATATAATTAAAATACAATTTGCAAAACAAAGCGAATCAGACTAAATGTTTCTCATGATTCCAGTATGAATGAATGACTGACGTGCCTGAAAAAATGCCAAGGTTTACTTTAAGAAGAAAGCACTATAAACAACACTTCTATGTAATGCTTAATGCAAAAATCTGCAAATTTAACATGCAAAAGATATTGAGACTTGAAAAGCATATGAATGCCTTCCATTGATAAAACTACCCATTCATGTTAGGGGGAGAAGAAAAAAATAAAAAAAAGCTGTCAGCCCTGAAGGTGAATAAAAAAAAAAACGTCATTGTGCTGCTCTGCGGCTGTGCAGTTTCTCAGTCATTCATAACTGTTTGCTGTTTCATCTGTGATAAGAAAAAAAAGGTCTGTTTTTGGTGCCCTCCCACCTAAAATGAACACTTTCTGAATGAAAATTTCCTAGACCTTATTCATTGTAAGCGCTCATTGATTTTCTTTGTCCTGTCTGCCTCACTGGCTGAGGTGTATGCAGAATATTAAGTACACCGGAACTGCTGCAGAAAGTATCTAGCATCTGCACATGGAAGGCTGTAAAGAAGAAAATATCACTGAACTCTAAGAAAAAAAAAATAAAGCAATTTCTCATAAATATTAGACATGATCTCACATAATGCATCAGTACAGGTATGTTATTTAAGGGCCTAATTGCTTCTCAGTAGTGGGGAAGTCAGCAAAAGTAGCACTGGAACAAAATCAGAATTTGTTTACTTCACTAGGTCATGGAGTACAAAAGTATAAATATTTACAGTGGCACACTACGAGTAAATATAATAAATCGAATTGCCTGCTTTGCAGAGGGAGCAGCCAGGGAGGTTAAGGGATGGGATGTACTTTGATTTCATTGGGGCTTTCAGTGCACTTTTTAAGCAGAAGTGTAAGAATTGTAGTGTGGGGTTAGTCAAAATATGCCTAATTCAGTTTAAAGCTGATTTAAAGGAGGCGATAGAGGTGGTATAATGGCTAAGGTATTTTTACAAGAAAAAATGCAGGGTTTGACTCTCCCCTCTGAAATGGAAATTGGATAGGTTAAAATTGCTTACAATAACAGCTAGTCTAGTCCAAACCTATCATCCTATAACAAGTATAGTGAGAGCAGTCTCAGGAGATGAGTGTGAATAGTGGCATTTTAGAAATGGGATGTGGAGATATTGTTACTAAATTTGTCATATGTCACACTGAGTGTAGATGGGATGGAAATGAATGAAAGGGAGAAATGTGTTTTTTTGTGTTAAGATCTCTGTCAACATGAGCAGCCCAGGAAGAATCAAAACAATATAAAGGATGTTCTAGCTAAATGGGAAAAATTACTATGAATGAAAGCTGAAAGTTCATGCAAAGAGATACAAGAATCATGCATTCAAAAACATAAATCTGTTTATTCTACAAATCTTCACAGCATTGCTAGAAAGAAAGAGCTAGCAATAAACTTAACAAGTGAACTAAAATAGGGATGCACCTTTTTAAACTTGTGGAAGAGAACAAATAAAAGCTGGGATAGATGCGATTCTCATCAGCCAAGGAAAGAAGTGGCAAAGGTGGTGTGTGAAACAACACTAAAACCATCTTTAGATTATTATTTTAATGTCCAGAAGGGCTGTTTCCTTAATGCAGATGCAGCTTAGACTGTTTACAGATAGAACAGAGCTTGACCACCAACAACAACAACAGCAGTGATATGTAGGCAAACAATGCGATCAAATGTTTATTCAGAAGAAAGAAGTATACATTCATATCAACAAACAGGATTACAGGATTTCACAGAATGGAAGGTATCTGGAAACAAGATCACCGTGACATCAGTCCAGAATGGCACACACACACAAAAATATGAGGAGGTTTTGTGTGTGTGTGTGTGTGTGTGTGTGTGTGTGTGTGTGTGTGTGTGTGTGTGTGTGTGTGTGTGTGTGTGTGTGTGTGTGTGTGTGTGTGTGTGTGTGTGTGTGTGTGTGTGTGTGTGTGTGTCTGTCTGTCTGGGTGAGCATGTATTTGTATCTGTGTGTGTTTGTGGGTGTGTGTCTGTGAGTATGTGTGTGTGTGTGTGTGTATCTGTGTCTCTGGTGAAAGGCTATGTATGAAAAGGAATGCAACTGTAATATGCAGCAAATGCAAAGACAGATGCACAGAACAGGCATAAGAAAATCATCAGAAATGGGAAATGCAGAGACAATAAATGAAAAAGACATATAGGATCAGCAGATTATTTTGTAGTACAGAAAACAAATGCATTGTGTGGGTTCAGATCTTACTTGTTGTGGTATAGCTTTTGAACACTGGTGTTAAACTATTTAGATGCAGTCCCATGGAATATAAACTTAATCTATTATATTTTAAGCATAGTTATCTTTAATGTTAGAAATGCAGCTGAGCTGAAGACATCTGCATGAAAAAGAAAGTTCTTGTTTTCTTTCTATAAATGTTCTTAGTCAGCTTTAACTCCAATTGATTTAATAGTTCCATGATTTAGTGATCTGTTAACCAAAAAATAACTGTTAGCAAGCCTACCTCTGAAAGGTGGGTGGCACTCTGACTTAATCTCTTCTTCCATTACCTTGTCACAATTACATCTCCTAGTTAACCTCTTGTCTTATCCTATACCTCTTCCATACATTTTTTCTTGTACTCCTCTCCAGGTTATACCTGACCTTTTCTACATTTAAATGCAACAATGTATGCACTACGTTAGCCGTCTGAAATCGTTGTTATGCTGTTGGAAGTCATTTCTTTGAGTATGTAAAGCAGTAAGTGTATCACTGATTGTTCTAGTCATAGTTTAGATTTGTATTGACATGTTATGTATATATAACCTTATTTCTCTTTTGACTGTTTAATCAAAACTTGCTTTGTCCCATGTCTCCCCTAGCCTTTTGCCTGAGTCATTACAGAAAAGAGCTCTCGAGGCAGTTTACTTACCCAATTAACAAAAAAGTAAAAATAAGAAAAATGAAATAAACAAACAGACCAAATAAATAAAAATACCAGTTCCATGAATCCTGTGAGCTTGTGCTGTGGGCATTGATAAGCTAGGGAGTTTAGCCTGGAAGAAGACCACCAGAACAGAGAATGGAAGAGGAAAAACAGGACAGACATGGAAAAGCAAATCGCTGCTGACTGCATGGAAATCAATAGAATCATTTCATGTTTCTCAAACCCCCACTGCAAATTTTGACAGAGAGAGATGAAGCAATAAAGGAAGAAATGTTCAGCATCTGCATAACAAATAAAGCAGCATGCCAGTTAATACAGCAATAACAATATTAAAGTTGATGGCATGCAGAGGGAAATAGAGAAATATTTTTGTGCATTAAAATGTAAAACTTGAAAAATGAAAAATAAATGATAGAGCACATACGTATACCACAGGATTCAGTAAACTCCATGTAGGGTTCCTGTAGAGCCTACACAGAGTGTTATTGTGTACAGGAAGCAGTGCATGTGGTGGTGGTGCACAATCAATATTAATGAAGATCTGCACATTTAAACAAAGTTTTGCTGCACACAAGTGCATCTGCTCATGAAACTTCTCTATGAGTGCGGATAGCACTTGATTTCTGTGTAACTTTGCTGTCAGAGAAAGGTTGATTGCACTGCAATTTCTTCTCCTTGTTCAATATATATTAGGATTATTCTTAATTAATATTGTATGTGTAATTGTTTAAGCTTCTCTTTTTTTTAATTTTTTTTCTGCTGAAGTTTGTGCGATGCGCTGCTTGCTGCAAACTGCTTTGCTGCACTGTGCAAATACTGTCAAGTTAACAGTGAATACTAATATAGGGGACTTCATGTAAGTAATGCTGTGGTGACAGGTGTTAAGTCTATGATTCGAGTGCAGACGGTCATGGGTTCTAATACAGGGTATGCACATTTTTCTTATAATTTTCTGACATTGCAGATTATACAAATAAAGTGGTATATAGACAAGTATTGTCTCAACCTACTTGTGGCAAGAGCTGCAAGTTTAGGACTATTGTACACATGGCCCTGTGTTCAAATACCATGTAGTCCATACACATTTTTACTTTATTTTGTTCCACATCACATTACATTTACTCTCACTTATAATACTTGACACAGTTTTGCTGATATGACAATGTTCTTGAAAGTATAGTTCTGCTCTCCCAGTTGAATAAAAGAGTTGCACACATGGCTGTATATGAAATAACCCTGGAATTGCATTGCTTGAGAATATGCACTGTCTAGTTTATGATTTGTAGAAGTTGTACTCCGCTTACCATCGTGCAAACACACTTAGCTTACTGTGGTTGTGCAATGGTAAGCACAGGGCAGCTGTTTTAAATGTATCAAAATGCAGACAGTGTGCATTCTCAGTAAGCACAATATGTGCAATTGGTGGGAAAACATGATATTTAAAGTGGAACTGGCAGGAAATGCACATTAAACATTGAGCTTGATCTATTGTAGGTACGGTATGTGTCATTGGAGAGGGTGTGCACTTCTGAGCACAGAGCTGGAGTGTACAGGACTCCAAGGTCTTCGTTTTGCTCTTAGTTAAGGACTATGGACCTCACCTCTTGAAAAGTAAATATACAGACTCTCAGTTCAGGTCTGATGGACTAGTGTGGCTAGGGGTTTGTCTAGTGGGACACGTATCCCAAGTACTGGAGAACAATGAAATCATCTCTATGACAATCTCAAAAAGAGGACATGGGATACCCTTGATTGTTAGATCAGGGAATATCAATCAGGAAACATCCAAGAGATGTGTATGTATAGATTGCATTGATTAATTGTACGTATTGAAGCTGAATATAGTCAAGACTGGTATTCATGATGGCATTCTTTTCTTTTTTTTTTTTTCTTTTTCCACAGCTGCAGAAGATTGGGCTTCAAATGTGAGGTTGCATGTACTGCGACTGACAAGGATGAGAGAAGCATGTGGCATGTAAGCATAATTATATACAGTATTGTTATTGCAGCCTTAACAGTTAAAGATGGATTACTTGTTATATCATGCAGTTATATATGATTCAGCATGCATTCATCCCTCATCAGGCCCATCATAGAATACAATGCCCCTTTTGGGATGTACCTTACCCGACACCTGCAGCAATTAGAAAGACCCCAAAAGTATCTCACCAAGAGGATCAAGGGTCTCAAACAGATGCCATATGCTGCTCGGTTAAAAAACCTCCAGCTCTACTCAGTTGCATACCGCCTACTTCGAGGCGATCTATGCCTGACATACAAAGCTATGTCAAATCCAGAATTAATGGACATGCTCCACCTCAGTAAATCTAAATCCCTTAGAGCCACACGCTGGAGGGACTTGAACCTCAGCACAGAAATAAATAGAACTTGCTGGAGGGACAGGTTCATAACCCTGAGGCTCCCTTCACTCTGGAATAGAATTCCAGTTCATGTGAGGCAGAGCACCTCACTGAATCTCTTCAAGAAGAATCTCGATAGGTGGATGGGGGATCATAGGTTTGTCCCAGGGATTACTCCCGTGTCACTATTAGACAGAGGGACAGTAAACTAAACCTTAAAAAGGGCACAGTATACTCAAATCAAGGGGTGGCGTAAGCCATACAGAATCGGGCTAGGCTTATAATTGCCTCAGGGCAGATAGCCTAGTATGAACCTATGAACCTATATCTCAACTGTAAATGCAAGTATGCATGCAGTACTCTGTAGCATAGCCTTCAACTGGCCATATTTCCATTGCATGTCCAGAATTCTGATTCACTGCTTTGGTCTGTTCCTCATAACATTTATGGTTTCTGACAAATAACTGAGATTAAATTCAGTAAATAATGGGTGTCAAAATGTATATTAACACAAATCCTATGCAACTTTCCATGTTTGTAAGACCAATATTTAAAATCTGTCCCTATTTTTGGGTCATTGTACCCTCATTATTTTATGATCTGTCCAGATATCTTGTTCTAAGAGGTCGAAAGGTATGCTCTGTAGCACAAAGCAACGGTTTCACATTCTCAGATAACAGTGAGCATGAATCTATAAAGTGTAAGAGGAAAGTGTGCATGCATTATGCTGTAGTCCAAATGAAATGTACAATATTACAGTATTCACTGGTTGTGGGTTTAAATACCACACTTGCTAAACATAAAACTTACTTGTTTACAATACTGTTTTAGGTTGTCATCATTAGATATACAATACTGCTAATGTTTTCATCATTATAGCAGTTTAAGTTCAGACCTCTGTACCTGTGGCTTGAATGGCCTGCTGTCAAGTGTAATCAGTGTACATGGAACATGCATATGTGCAATACAGGCACCCATGAAGGATTGCTGGATGCGATCTGATCTGTACTATATTGTGTATGTGTTAGGATCAGGCTAGTATTCAAAGTAATAAATACATTGCTTGGTAGCTGGTAGTGTTAAAAGTAAAATGTAACAGAACAGAGTGAACAATTGTACACAGCTTTGTACATTAACTGTGACGTTACTAATGTCCTCCTTTTTTTCTCTCACCCCACCCCTTCTCTTTGTCTGCTTTTTATGCTTAATTTTCTTATTTTTATGTATAATTTATTATTGCTTTGTTGTTACATATTTTTTCATTTATTTATCATTTTGTTTGTAATTATATTATTTATTTTTATAAAAATGTATCATTTTTTATTTTATTATTTTCATTTGTTTTGGGTTATGCTTTATTTCATTATTGTATTTTAATTTTGTTGTTATTACTACAGCACAGCAGGGTACCTACACTCCAACCGCTCAAGTGGGCTGCAACCTAGCAACACCCCCCTCCACTGACCCTGCTCTACCTGGACCCTCAGGTAGTTCTGCACCAGAAGCTAGGCCTGTAGTCCCCTCTGGGAGCAGAGGTAGAGGGGGTGCATTTATCACCTGGGATGAGTTGCCAGGTATGGTGAGTAGACTTGTGCACCAGACAGTGGGCACACACCTATGCAGGATGGAGAGACTGCTTTCCATCCTGCTACAGAACACCTGCCATAGGTGAAGACTTTGGCCAATGCAGCGAACGGTGCAGTGATAGAACAGTGATGGCAGTCTACTGGGGGAGGACTGGAGTCACACTGTTACCATGCCTGATGTCCATGGGACCTTGATCACCCCACCCTCACCACAGCCATGGTGTTCACCCCCCTCTTGTGTCCTTCACCAGCCTTGTGTCTTGTCTTATATGTCTTGTCTGTCAGCAAATACTTCCTCACCTTCCCAACTTGCCTGCCCCAGACATGCCTATGTCCCATACCCAACATTCCTCTCTCTCCCCAAAAAAAAAAATCAGCTAAGATTCTGTATACGTGATCAGTTGTTACTGTTGAAGAAATGGATAGCTATGGTTCTTTCCTACACCCTTCCTGCACATTCCTGCCTTCCTTTCACTTTGTTTTCCGCCTGTTTATTCACTATTTCACCAAAGATCCACAAAGCAACAAGGTATAATAACCAGTGAAGCTTATTCTGGTACCTCGGCTTTTCACATTCTTTGTTATATGTAATGCAAATATTTTATATGCATATATATCTAACAAGTCTTCCTGCAACAGTTTTTATTAACAGATTCCTGTATACAAAACTACACTTATAAAACTAAATTTATAAATTTCAAATTACAGGGTTAGATTACTATCAATGTTCATTCGCCTGGGGTAATGTGTTCTAAAATTTATAATAATTTTGCATTCCAGTTTATCAAGTCCATCCTTAAAACTACCCCCATACTTCAAAAATGGACGTGCCAGCACACTAAAAAACAGAGTAGTCTCAGAAAAAAAATTAAATGTTATGCTATCCTCTAATGCCCTCTGACCTCTGGGGCAGACCTACCTGATGTCCCAGGTAGGGACCTCTGGGGCAGACCTACCTGATGTCCCAGGTAGGGCAGTGGCAGCAGGGGGGAGTGAAACCAGACTGCAGCCCAGACGTGATGGGCCTTGGTGCTGTAGACAGTGGAGTGAGTGTAGGCGGATCTTAGGGAACTGGCCTACCCTGCTGTGCTGTAATAATAAAATAAAACATAATAAAATAAAACATAACCAGAAAAATGTCAATAATAAAAAAATGATAAAGAAAAACAAATATTATAATTATAAAAATACACACACAATTAAAAATAATAAATAAAAAATAGGTAACAAAGAAATACTAAATTATATATAACAATAGAAAAATTAAGTTAAAACAACTAAATAAAAAAATAGAAGAAAAGGGGTGGGGTGAGAGAAAAAAAGGAGAAAATTACTAACGTCATTAGCAATATGCAATGTGCACGTATACAATTCTATTACTCTATTTTGATCATACCTCTCCACCTCTTAGTGCAAGAAATCTGGACAAATCCTGACAAAATGGGGGGACAAAGCCCTAAAGATAGAGACATATTTTAAATATTACACCTATTAACTTAGAAAGTTGCTAGAGTAACAGGAATGATTTGAAGTCTGAAACTCAAATGTTTGTCATTGTTTAGTGACTTCAGTCCTCAGATAATCCCCGTGATTTGTCAGAATACACACATTTTATGAGGAACATACCAAAAATGTGAAATACAAATCTGGACATTCAGCAAAAATCTGAACAGTTGAGAGGTATGATTCTGCTACCTTTTTACCTTTACTTTTAACGCTCCCTATTACGCTGTCGCAGACACAGGTCATCGAATGCATCTTTTTCAAACTGAAAAGCGCCAAAGGCAAAATAACAAAGTGGCTTTTCAGCAAATTCTTTCCCTGGGAAAGAATTCATTTGGCCGCTTTCATTACTTTTCCTTTTCAGCACTGTAGTGCAATCTCGGAGTTGGCATATTTAAGTGGGGGAGCACAGCCCGCCCATGTCAGGGGGTGTGGGGGGTGAAGCCCACCTCATTATTTAACATTTTACAGTTTTTTTTTTGTTTCGGCACAAGGTTTCGACATTGTAAGCTTTCACTTACATGGTGTCGATTATGTGTCATTCGCTCTTTTGAGCATGCAATATCATAATATAGACCCATTTTTAACACTACCAACTCTTAACAAATAACTTTTACACTTTTAAGACAACCAAGCTCATAACAGATGCACAGTATATTACAATTGCATCAACCAATCATGTTTATGTGCATATATTGTACACGTGTTCCAGGTTTATACTGATGACAATCTTCAGCAGGCTACTGTTGTCCCTATTTGTAGGTCTTATGCTGCATTGTAATACTGATGTCATCTTAAACAGTATTGTATAACTGGGAAGTGTGGTTTTTGAACCGACAACCTTTGACTCATCTGTAATACTGGAGCCTTGTTTTATCCTACAGACTAATGCATGTATACTTTTCCTTTACAATTGATGAATGCATTCTCAATATGATACAAGTGTTTAAGACAACAAGCTGTATTTACTCTTAATGCTGCAATAACAGTACAGTTTGGATGCATACGTACCTTTTGCATCTTGCATCCATGCCATTCTTGCTTCTTAAGTTTGCAGATTCAGCAATCTATTTGCATGAGCTGTGGAAAAAGCAGAACACAACAGAATACTGTTAAGAACACCAATCCTGAACAAATGCAGCTCCTAACTCTTACAAGTAGTGTCTGTAGGCAATATTTACATATCTGTGGAGTGCCACCAGCCCAACATTCCTCAAGCCAATGGTTGAGAGTATCCCTCTTCCTCATCCTGAGGTCTTTGTAGTGATTTCTACACTGTTTGCCAGTGCAGAGGATACCGGTAACACTGGACAGATCCCTGCCCAAACTATTGCATGCATCTGATATGTAATCGGATCCATGATAGCACTCTTGCAACATCCGGGGACCATAATCATTCTGTAGGAGCCCAGCAAACACTTTGGACTCCTGCACACCCCACCTTTGAGACCAAAATCTCAAAACGTCCCCATGAACACCAGTCATGTGTAATGCAGATGAACAATAATGTATAATAATGTTTCCCACCAATTCCAGTTATCGCAGACACTGAGACCAGGCACTTTTGGATTGTGCAACATTTGAAAATGGTGCATATCACTCACCATCCTGCAGTGTCTGCACGATAGTAACCAATACAGACATTAATGCGTAAATACATAACTGACACAATATTAGTGTGTCAGCCATCAAGAAAATAATTATGATATAAGAAATACTAGTTCAACAGCTATAATTGAGAGTGATTATAATATGAAGTGGGACACAATTAAAACAAACAAAAAAAATAATGGAGTCTGCTGCACTTGAATCCTGGGCCTTATTTATGGTAGCCCTACACTTATAGCTGTTGCCACAAGAAGAACAAAAACATACTTGTCTATGTTTAACTTCATTGCTATCTAATGTAAGTTCACAACAGTAAAATAAAGGCTACAATCCTTGTAGTCAAACACAGGACTATGTGGATTTCAGTCAGACAATTGCCATCGCAGCCACAGGAGAAGCTACACAACTCTTTCCTAGATTAGTAGGTTCATGCTGTTATAACCAATGCAACGGTGCTTAGCTGGTTTGTGCCAGGCACAAACAGAACGCATCTGATATTTATTTTAGATGTCTGGGTCCTGTCTGCTACCTGGGTGGTCCAATTGTCCAGCTTGTGCAACTGCAGCTGTGTGTGCAAACCAGCCGAGCATAGCCAAAGCCATTTCTGCTAAGTACACCACCACGCAAACAGTGGCCCAAAAATTAAAAGAAGAAAACAAGGAATAACAGACAGAAACAGAAATCAATGTATGACATACACAGTACAATATGTTAGTATACATGAAATATGCCTACATAGGTCTGGATTCCAAATCGCCATCCAATGCACATTCAGAACACAGGATGGGTGCCTTAACCCTATTTTTTATACTAACACCTTTGTAGTGAGCAACAACACTCATTCAGCACACAAACAAATTAAACAGAATGTACAGCTATATTAAAACATTACATATTAGTTGTACATTTAGTGAAATGTTTATCCTTAAAAATACTGCACTTAGTGACTACACACTCTGTTATGATTCTTGCTTGCAAATATACAGCACTGTCTTACGTTGGTTTTCCTTGGTCATTCAACAGTTATCTGACCAGTACTCTGGGACATACAGTGTGTAAACCATTCTATATCACTGCACTTATAATATCAAAGAATACTAACTGGAAATAATTTGATATGCAGTTGCCAACTAAAGAAAGCCAGGTTGGATGTCACAAAGAAGCACTGACTGTTCTTTTGGGGGTGGGGGAGCAAAGGTGTGTTCCTGCTATGGCACTAACAAGACTGTGTTGGTTTGGTTACTCTGCTTGCTTGGCATCCTGCCTGTTGTTTCATTTAGGGAGGGTTGAGAAGTCAGAAACTGCAATCTGTATTCTTACTGTTGAAGTTTTCTCTGTAATGCTTTCCCAGTACAAAAGTATGGTGAAGTAGGAAGATGGTTTTTGGCTCCTGGATGGTGTGCTGTGGCTTGTCTCCTAGCCAGTGCAAGGACATGCTGAGCATGGCTATGTCTGCCTACAACCACACCATCTGCTGGTTCCTCCTGTGACTCATAATCGGCCTGTGGCTGTGGTGACCTTGCCATTGTTTGTAGGATGTGTTCCCTGTCCCCTTGATGATTCTGCTGCTGCTGTTTCCACTATATTAACTTGGGTAGCATAGCACATATTATGAGCATTGTGGAATCTGTCAGCGGATTGTAATGGTGCTCTCAGCCAGAGGTATGTAGGCACTGGCACTGTAAGTGTAGTAACTCAAAAACATGCTCTATGACATTACAGGTTGGACTGTGTGTCTCATTAAGGTGTTTGTGTGTGTGTGTGTGTGTGTGTGTGTGTGTGTGTGTGTGTGTGTGTGTGTGTGTGTGTGTGTGTGTGTGTGTGTGCGCGCACTTCTGATGGGTTTTATCAGCATGACTCCAGTGCATAGCATGTATCCACTCCTAAATGAGTCTTGGAGATATCCCCCAGGCCACACATCTGGTGCAGTTGGGAGATGTGGCACATATGGTAGTCATGCTAACTGCCAGGTTTACCAGCACACACGTTCCAGATGATTCCCATGATATTACACATGACTTGTCAGTTGTTTGAGTGGTAGACCTTACAGTTAATGTAGGCTCTACCCTGTTCCCCAGGTGTTGTTTTCATGTGTACATGACTGCGATGTATGGTACACACTACTTCACGGTAGTGCGATACATGGTACAATGGAACCAATGGTAAAATATATGTGTTGTCTGCCATGTTGTAGCATAGCATACAGAAATGTTTGGAGGATCCTGGATATTGATACCTATGACACACCAAGCATGCCCCCTGGTAGTCTATGAAAGGAAACTGTGGCTTACATTCTAAGTTAAACACATACCTTACTTTCCACTGTATTGGTTCCCTGCATTTGGCTCTGGCTCCGAGTCAAGGCTGCCAGAGGTTGCACAGTTCTTTTACTGTGTCCTTGGCCTGCAAAGACTTCACCTTCTCTGTCTATGGCTATTGGCAGCAGCAGAATTGGCTTCAGCCTGTAGCACAGACAAATGTATTAAAAAAGCAGCAGCTACTAACAATCTGTCTGTGATTACTTTGTGTCTATACTCAACTATTTTCTCAAACTGCATAAAAAACAGCATGGAATGAACATGTTTCCTTTATATGTTGTTAACTAGCTTCACAAGATTGGTTGAGTAACATGCAGTTCAGCTGCTTATGATGTAATTAGCATCTCTGAAGTACAGACTAAGACAGATGCAATCCATTACTAATGTACTCCATTATAAAAAGGCAAATGCATAGCTAGGCAAACTGATGTGGATGATAGTTATTGCATTGTTTAACTCAGTGACACATTTATTTTGCACACTATATCTCTACAGAGGAGTGTTGTACTCCAGCAGGTATGTATCCATTGTGTTACCTACATAATGCATATGCGGGAATGTAGTTAAGAATAATGTGATGTAAATCTGTATGCATTTTTAGAACAGTAATCATGGCATGGCCTTGTTCTTCAAGCCATTTCAGAGGTACAGAGGATGTAGAGTGGGATGAAAATATAATGCTGTGTGATAACTATGTACACGTCTCATGGAAAGGTCCTTTGATAGCACTTTTAGCATTTCAGTTGTTTGGTTAATATAATTGGTCCTTAGCCTGTTATTTTGTTTGGGGAGTGGAACAAATATGAGTTCCTGCTATGGCACAAACTAGAATGGACTGTTATTTTTGGTGGGTGAGCATAGCTGAATAACTATTATGGCCCAAACAAGGATATGTTCTCTTGTTACTCTCCTTGTTTTGTATCCTCCCCATTAGTTTATGACCCCTGTTGAATCGTTAAAGTCTATCAAGTGGGGGATACTGAAAGCCTTCCATTAGTGCTTTATCTGTAAAAAGTTTATTTGTAAATTTGTAAATTTGAAATTAGATATAGGCAATCTAGGAATGAAACCAAAAAATCCATTTTACAAGACAAAAAACAATACTACTGCAACTTACAGACAGTAAATCAAAACAACCCTCAGAAGTTTTGGGCAGGATTGAATAATCTACTTCATCCTGGACAAACCTCTATCCCCATCCCAGCTGTTACTATTGATACATGCACCGAGGATGTTTCAGATAGTTTTAACCAATTCTTTACTGAAACAATTCAAGTCCTAGCAAGCCAACTACCTCCTAGCTCCCCTGGTCCTGAAAGTACCACCCATAGAAACCTACTCTCATTCAGCTTCCAACCAGTGGCCACGTCACTTATCCGTACATTGATCAAAAAATTAAAACCCATTACACTCTCTGATGATCAACTCCCCGCCAAGTACCTTCAAAAATCAGCTGATGCTATTGCCTACCCAGTATCAATACTAATTAATTGAACCATAACAGAAGATAGAATTCCCACCATCTGGAAAATATCCTATGTAATCCTACTTCATAAAGGAGGCAGCTCTTCTACTGAATTCTCCAATTATAAACCAGCAGCCATACTCTATCCACTTGCAAAGATTATGGAAAAATGTATTCACAGACAACTCATGCACCACCTAATCCAGAATCACCTCATGACAGATACCCAACACGGCTTCTGTCCACACCACAGCACTACTTCAGCCCTACTAGTTTTCACCAACACCATAAACCATAATTGCAACAACAATCACATATCCTGCACCCTCTTTGTGGATCTTTCCAAGGCATTCGACATGGTTGACCACCAACTTCTAATGCACACCCTGCAAACATTCTGTCAAGATAGTAAGGCCCTTCAATGGTTTACATCCTACCTGAATGGGAGACAGCAGGCTGTTCTTTGGCACTACAAACTCTAACCTACAACCCAACACCCTTGGAGTACCACAAGGCTCAATACTAGGGCCCCTGCTATTTTCCATCTTCATTAGCATCCTGTATACTGTCATCACAAAAGTCAGCTGTATCCAATACGCTGATGACTCCACCCTGATCTGCTCCACCACATCTTCAAGAGACTTATGGTCTGCTACCCAGTCCACCTTTAACACTATAGAAAAGTGGCTTTCTGAACGTCGTTTGATACTAAATCCCAAAAAAACTAAAATGCTGTTATTCTCACCAACACAAAGGTCTCCTGCTTTTACCTTTTCCATAAATGCAAATGATGGCACATTAATCTCCCCCGAACCCTCTACAAAACTACTAGGTATCATTATAGATAATCTAAAATTCGACCTACATGTAAACCAATCGATCAAAACTATCAATAAAAAACTAGGGTCACTTTACAGAATAAAAGCCTTTCTAACCCCTCCAGCTAAAATTGCCATAGCTCGCTCTAACCTTCTCTCAACACTTCTGTACGCATCCCCTATTCTCTCTAATATAAACAAGACTGTACTTAAACTCTAAACCTGCTATAACTACATTGCCAGGTTTGCCACTGGGCTGCTTTTTAGGACACATCATTGCATCAATCTTAACCAGCTTGGGTGGCTTGAACTACCCAGTCTAATTCAGTATAACCAACTGATCATGACTTATAAAATCCTTTATAATCTGGATAATACTCCTGCACTTAAAAATCTTATCACCCCCTATCACAATCCGTGACTGCTTAGATCCTCTAACAGACTACTAATTCAGACAAGGAAAATTAACAATGCAGCTGGTGACTCTCTCTTTGCAAACTCTGTAGGCAGATCCTGGAACTCACTTCCAGCTGACATTACTTTACTCTCCTCCCTAGGTCAATTTAAAACTAGACTCAAACAACATCTGGCACTAAACTGGCTATGTCATTGTATCAAGCCTGGCTAACTCTCTTCTAGATTGTATAAAATCTATTAATCAGCTGCTGTTTAATTTACCCCTGGCTTTCACCAGGGTTTAACTCTAACCTGTGGAACATGTTTATTATTGTTTGCTTATGTCCTCTTTGTCAAAATTATACTTGTAACATGTTTTTAATGTTTCTGTTTACCTTGGAGCTTTTCTCCCCGGGCCTCCGCTGAAAATGGACATGCATCCAGTCGGACTATCCCGGTCAACAAATGTAAAATAAAAATAAAATAAATAAATGTGATCCTTATATGTGTTATCATTTTTTTATCTTTCAGAGCGCAAAATGTCTGTTTGATGTAGGTCTCCATTTACTGAGCCTGAGAATTACCTTATCATAGAGGGCTTACATCAACATCATGCAGTACTGCAGTCCAGAGGGCGGGCCAATATGACTCAGCGTACAGCCCTGTGGGACGACTTAGTCTGCAACATATGTGATATCGGGTGATACAGTCACACTTATGAGCAGGTGCAGTCCAGAGCCACATATATGATAACAGATGCAAGGATTTGTGCAGCTGCAGTGGCACATGATCACCAGATCACCAATGGTGGGCCTGCTGTAGAACCGCCTCTCACTGCCACAGAGGAATTCCTGGCAAACATTGTCACACAGGACATCTCCCAGCAATCAACGACCCAGTACATTATGGATGTGGGCGCCACTCCTGTGTCTCAAGAGGAGCTTCCAGGTAAGCTTTGTTAGATCATCTTTAGAATACTGTGGCATTTCTGAAATAGCGTCAATAGTTTGTGTGTGTCAAGTTATACTTTGGGTAGGGAAATTTAAGATAACTGCAGTTTTAAGCTTATTTTGAAGTTGTTGGCCACATTCTCGTTAACATTCGAGTTACTGCAGATATAGATGAGTAAAGTTGCTACCCCCTGTTACACTGTTAAATGTGGTGCCGTTACCATTACCTCTTCCTTTACTTATATCAAGATCATCATGGATTCAGAGACATGGGGCTCCTGCAGTTGGTAAGAATAATACATTTATGTCAGTACTGTAAATTCCAAGATATCTGATAATGTGTCCTCTCTGGCCTTCTGTATGTATTGCTGTCCTGTCTGTATACCTGTCAACTGTACAGATTTTTGCTGAATGTCCGGATTTCTGACTCATTTTTCTGGCCTGTATTTCATATCATAGTGATGTTCTGGCAAATTATTGACAAGTCATTAAAGATTGAAGACATAAAATAATGACAGAGATTTGAGTTTCAGACTTCATACCCTTCAGAAATCTCATACGAAAGCAAAACATGTTTTTCTATCAACTTTCTAAGTTTGTAAGAGCAATATTTCAAAATTGTCCCTGTTCTTGGGCCTTTGTCCACCCATTATTTATGGCTTTGTCAAGATTTCTTGGTCTAAGAGGTTGAGAGATACAACTGTCTGTAATAGTGATAACAGTGTAAATTGTTTAGCATATATTGCAGCATAGTATTATTATGCTTAGAATTACACCAGACACATAACCAATTTCATCAATCATTTGTGCTTTATATTGTTGTCTCATCCTAGGTGAGCTTATAGTGCTGGTCAAAGGTAGGGTCATGCATGTCTGAGACACATATTTAGGGAGCTCAGTCATGTCTGTCTCTATATATTCCCTAGAGATATGTCTCAAGTTGTGCCTACCAACACCAGCTACAATGTATTAATAGTGGGAATTGTTGTGGAGAGACTTGATTGCATGTGTGATGCGACAACTACTTGTGCTGCACTGCTGACCCTAAATTTCTCCTTGTTTAAGCTGGAGAGTGGGGTGGGTGTATCACTGTACAATCAACTATAAGTACAACCTTTGCAAAAGGAAACTATTCTTTAAGCACTTCCTGAGTGAGACACTGGTGCTCATTTATTTATGTGTATTGTGTGCTTTTGTTTTACTGTTAGGTGTACCATGCTTATGTTTTGGCTGTCTCTGCTGTTTCTCTAGATTGCTGGGGAGTACCTATGCCCATGATAGTACTTAACTGATGTTGTAGTACAAGACTGAGGCATTATCTTCCCTGAGTCAATAAAGACATGTCAACTAGGCTAGCAGAAGAAAGAGGGGCACTGACAGCTCATAATGTGAGATGTGAACCTGGTATCTGCATAGAGAATGAGAAATGGATGGGTGTATGTGATATGGTGCTATTTTAGGGGGACTAACATTTGGGGTGTACAGTGGGAGATCTGTGAAAAGTGGGATCTATAGTTCTGTTGTGGAGAGATAAGATGTGACATTACTGCTTGTTTAACTGAAATTTGCTCAGGTATGTTGAGCTGTTGAAGATCTGCTCTGTTAGATAGCATTGGCTGATTGTAATGGAAAATAATTGTATTGTTTTTTCTGTATCTATAACTGCAAAGAGTTAAGCTCTCTGCACGCAAAGAAGAGCAGAGCAACTAAGACAATGAAACACTGTTAAAATTCAAAATGAAACCAGAAACAGTTAATATATAGTCCCAGTGTACATGGGTGTTTTCTCACAAATCATGTGTCATGATGTTTACTTATCATTGCTTGAACTGAACTGGATTCATCCATTGTGAATCCATTGTATAGTGCAGGCAACACAACTGCAACAGAATAAAAGCAGTAATGGGCAAATTGTTTGTTCATAACTTTACATGGGCAACAGAGTCAAAAGCAGCACAATATTTAAACTTTAAAAACACAATCTACCAGGCGGAAACAAAACTGGTAAAACGGCACAGACTGTTTATTGACGTAAGCGCTTTCGGCTGCAGTGATGCACAGCCTTCATCAGACAAAATACAAAATCCATGACAACCTGCAACACTTAAATATACTAATTCATCTTAAAACTCATGACCTAATTACCCTATCAAAAAACAAGGTTAATTAGACCTATTAAACCTTAACATTAAAATTAAATGTACTTCTTTAAAAGGAGCAATTATAAACAGCAATTATTAATTACATTTATAAATGGCATTTATAAAAGGTGCTCACCTCCAATAAACTACAAAAAAGACTTGTCACAAAATAGAAAAATAGAAAAATAGAAAAATAGAAATACATCATGATCAAGTAAAGAAACACACACATACATTAACAATTCAGATTTAAATTGATTTGCACATATTGCATCAATTTATAAAAAGTTTAAATACATAATTTAGTATGAAACATAAACTAATACATTACTAACCCTAATAATTCACCCTCACAAGCTAATTACTTATCTACATAGAGCTTTAAGCTTGAGAATGCATTTAATAGAAGCAACATCATTCAATCCTGGAGGCATCTGAGCAGATGTTCTAATTTGCCAACACAGTTCCTGCTCTTCTAGATAGAGCTGCCACGGGCCCCCTCTAACATCAATGTTGACCTGATGGACAACGGTGAACAGAAAGCGATGTTCTGGATATTCAAAAATATGCCTAGCAAGTGCATTAGTCAAATCCTTCCTCCCTATGGCATATAGATGTTCATATATTCGCTTTCTTAACTTTCTCACGGTTTTACCGATATAAAAAGAGGGGCATTTCTCACATACAGCGACATATACCACCCCACATGCTTCACAATTATAATTATCATTGATGAAAATACTTTGCTTATTGATATTAATTTTATTACCGGGTAAGACATGCTTACATTGAGGACACATTCCACATTTTCACATACCAACTACTTTTTGTTTACTAGTAGCCCTACCTTTTTCAACAAGACCTTTTAAATTAAGGCCCCTTCTATATGCAAAAACTGGGTGTGTACCCAGTGTTTTAGCCAACGCTCTGTCTTCTAGGATAATATTCCAATTTTTAACTAATATGTCCCTAATGGCTTGATGATCCATACTGTATGTAAATAAGAAATTTATCCTATGTGATGTCAACATAGTATTATCTATCTTTGACTTAGATGCCCTATCCAGCGTTCCACCTCCCAGCAAGGGTAGAAAATGCCCATTGTATCTTTTCCCCTGCACTTCATCTTGTAACTGTTTATTAAATTGGCTGGGTAGCCTCTACTCAAGAACATTTTACCTATGTTGTCACATTCATTAATAAAATCAACATCCTCTGATATCATCCTTGCAGCCCTAACGAGCTGCCCTTTTACCACACTTCTTTTTTGGTGGAGGGGGTGACAGCTTGAAAAATGGAGATAACAATTGGAATAGGTTGGTTTTCTATAAATCAAAGATTTAAACTTATTGTTAACCTTATCCTTACATATTTTTACATCTAGAAAATTAATTTCATCCATACCAATTGTATATGTGAACTCCAAGAAGTCAGTCATAATGGAAATACTTTCAATAAAGTCAGGTATTAAGTCTGGGCATACTTTCCAGATGAAACACATGTCATCTTGGTATCTAGTATACCAAGTTACATGTTGTTGATACATTGCGTTGTTAAATAAAAATTGGTGTTCTCAAAATGCCATTACGCTATTAGCGAAACTACACCCACATGGTGAACCCATGGCTATCCCGGTATTTTGTAAAAAGAATTGATTCTTAAACACTAAAAAGTTGTTAGATAAGACCAAATCCAAGAGGGTCTCCACAATATACATCTGCACGGGAGAAGCATTTTTTGCCAACATGAAATTCCTAGTCCAATCGATACCCAGTTGGTGGGGAATCACCGTGTAAAGATCGTTCACATCTACAACAAGAAAAACATACTCTGAACTATATTCAATGTTATTAAGGTTCTCCAAAAGGTCCCAGGAATCTTTACAGATCTGGGGTTCGCTATGTAACATCGGCTTGAGAATCCCATCAACATACTTGGCACAAGCATAAGTAATGGATCCTCTCCCATCTACTATTGGCCTAAGAGGGGGATCAACTAAGTTTTTATGAATTTTTGGTGTGCCAAATATGGTGGGAATCTTGGGGGCTGGCATAGACAAAAAATGAAAGGTGTTACAATCAATACTACCTTCCAAAAATAAGTCATCCAAAATCCCCCTAATTTTCCTATAGGCTACATGTATTTCATTCAGACTGGAAGTCAAATATACATCAGACTGCAGATGATTTAACATCTTGCTGTCATATAAGTATTCATCCATGAACACCAGGCCCCCGCCCTTATCTGGCTTCATGACTCTGACCTTACAGTCATACAACAGTGAAATAAAATCCAATTCATTTTTTGAAATGTTACTTGTCATTTTACTACGAAAATTACTAGTATTCAGTCTAGCCCTTAGATCTATTTCACAAACTTTTTCAAACAGGTTTAAAACACAATTCAAAGGTGGATTAAATACACTTGAAACCCTCAGGGTGTTGCAGAGGGCCGGTGTATTACCTAAAGAGGCTGCCAGGTTCAATTTCCTAACAAACAATTTTAAGTCGATGATGGTTTTAACTAATTCACCCCTTCTATCCGGGATAAACGACAGCCCTTTTGAAAAAAAGTCAATGACAGATTGATCGACAGACAATACTGTGTAATTATAAATTTTAAAATCACAGTTTTGACTTATAAGAATCGTTGGTCCCGTCATTAGGGGGAATATCATCTCCTCCGTTGGTTCCGTCTCTTCCTCCTCTGTGCTTGGCCCCTGTTGTTGAATCTGGTATTGTTGTTCCCCTGCCGGTTGTTGTCCCTGGAAAAACCCTGATCATTGCCACTTTGGACAGATGCATGATTTTGATTTTGACCATAGTCGTTATTATCACTATTATTGTGATTATTATTGATTTGGTTCCGAATACGTTCGCTTCTACGAACTGGAACCTGTTCTTGAATATCAATATCATCAGAAGGGGTGACTAGCTAATTTTTACCCCTCTATTAAAATGATTGTGTCCCACTAATGGGGGAGGGGGATAGGCTTTGTTATTTTCATAATCATAGAGGTCTCTGTCCATCTTACATTTTTTATTGCTAACCAATTTAGCAATAGAGGCCTCAATACTTGAAAAAGTTCTGAGATAGTCATATTTATATCGTGGAAAATCGCTGTCCTGCAACAAACCAGTTTCAAGTACTTCAAGTTCTTCTTTAAGTACTATGATTTCCAAACCATAAAAACTGATTAGTGACAACAAAAAATCAAAGCCCTGTGCATCAAATAGGGCTAGCAATTCTTTGTGATATAAAGAATTGTTGACCAAACCCACAGGGTAACGCCACTGGCCTAATCCTTTAGGAATCACTTTTTTACATATACATTCCTGTAGGTAAGCAACTTTGAGTTGCAGTTTCTTACACCTAAACAGTTTTTGGTCAAAATTATTCAGTTTATCCACAAAGTTACTCACCACTCCTTCTTGCTCTGAGATTGTTTCATTACGATTATTGGATGGACCAAAAAAGTCTTTTTTGCCCAAAAAGGTTGCCATGGAAGGTATGGTAGTCGAGTTGTTTTCACCATTTAAATTCACTGGCGACTGATGACCTCGTTCATGGATGACATCCCCACTGGCCCTACGTGTGTTTGTATTAGCATTCAGTTGTTCAGGTGAACTATTTGAAAACTGAATCGACGACTGATTTCCCTGGCGCACTCCAGGAAGTGCATTCAGTTCACAATTCCCTCTAGGTAGCGCCGAGATTCTCAAGCTTAAAGCTCTATGTAGATAAGTAATTAGCTTGTGAGGGTGAATTATTAGGGTTAGTGATGTATTAGTTTATGTTTCATACAAAATTATGTATTTAAACTTTTTATAAATTGATGCAATATGTGCAAATCAATTTAAATCTGAATTGTTAATGTATGTGTGTGTTTCTTTACTTGATCATGATGTATTTCTATTTTTCTATTTTTTTATTTTTATATTTTGTGACAAGTCTTTTTTGTAGTTTATTGGAGGTGAACACCTTTTATAAATGCCATTTATAAATGTAATTAATAATTGCTGTTTATAATTGCTCCTTTAAAGAAGTACATTTAATTTTAATGTTAAGGTTTAATAGGTCTAATTAACCTTGTTTTTTGATAGGGTAATTAGGTCATGAGTTTTAAGATGAATTAGTATATTTAAGTTGCAGGTTGTCATGGATTTTGTATTTTGTCTGATGAAGGCTGTGCATCACTGCAGCCGAAAGCGCTTACGTCAATAAACAGTCCGTGCCATTTTACCAGTTTTGTTTCCGCCTGGTAGATTGTGTTTTTAAAGTTTAGTCATTGGTTTTTCTTTTTGTTTGCTGTTTATCCTTTGGAATGCCTGGTGGTAACACTGTCGCTGGTACACAGAATGGGCATAATAGGACTGCCTCGCAACCTCTTTTTTCGCAAGATGAAGAGCAAGTACCTAATTCCAATAACACTTCTAATGTTACCAAAAAAGCTGATGATGGGAATGCTTTGGGTAACTTAACTATTTTAGTAAACCTGTTGCTTACTAGGGTTGACGACTTGTCACAAAAAGTGGAGCAGAATGCTAATAGGAATGCTCCTGGAACCTCGGCGCTACCTAGAGGGAATTGTGAACTGAATGCACTTCCTGGAGTGCTCCAGGGAAATCAGTCGTCGATTCAGTTTTCAAATAGTTCACCTGAACAACTGAATGCTAATACAAACACACGTAGGGCCAGTGGGGATGTCATCCACGAACGAGGTCATCAGTCGCCAGTGAATTTAAATGGTGAAAACAACTCGACTACCATACCTTCTATGGCAACATTTTTGGGCAAAAAAGACTTTTTTGGTCCATCCAATAATCGTAATGAAACAATCTCAGAGCAAGAAGGAGTGGTGAGTAACTTTGTGGATAAACTGAATAACTTTGACCAAAAATTATTTAGGTGTAAGAAACTGCAACTCGAAGTTGCTTACCTACAGGAATGTATATCTAAAAAAGTGATTCCTAAAGGATTATGCCAATGGCGTTACCCTGCGGGTTTGGTCAATAATTCTTTATATCACTATTTGAAAACTGAATCGACGACTGATTCGTATTCGGAACCAAATCAATAATAATCACAATAATAGTGATAATAACGACTATGGTCAAAATCAAAATCATGCATCTGTCCAAAGTGGCAATGATCAGGGTTTTTCCAGGGACAACAACCGGCAGGGGAACAACAATACCAGATTCAACAACAGGGGCCAAGCACAGAGGAGGAAGAGACGGAACCAACAGAGGAAATGATATTCCCTCTAATGACGGGACCAACGATTCTTATAAGTCAAAACTGTGATTTTAAAATTTATAATTACACAGTATTGTCTGTCGATCAATCTGTCATTGACTTTTTTTCAAAAGGGCTGTCGTTTATCCTGGATAGAAGGGGTGAATTAGTTAAAACCATCATCAACTTAAAATTGTTTGTTAGGAAATTGAACCTGGCAGCCTCTTTAGGTAATACACCAGCCCTCTGCAACACCCTGAGGGTTTCAAGTGTATTTAATCCACCTTTGAATTGTGTTTTAAACCTGTTTGAAAAAGTTTGTGAAATAGATCTAAGGGCTAGATTGAATATTAGTAATTTTCGTAGTAAAATGACAAGTAACATTTCAAAAAATGAATTGGATTTTATTTCACTGTTGTATGACTGTAAAGTCAGAGTCATGAAGCCAGATAAGGGTGGAGGCCTGGTGTTCATGGATGAATACTTATATGACAGCAAGATGTTAAATCATCTGCAGTCTGATGTATATTTGACTTCCAGTCTGAATGAAATACATGTAGCCTATAGGAAAATTAGGGGGATTTTGGATGACTTATTTTTGGAAGGTAGTATTGATTGTAACACCTTTCATTTTTTGTCTATGCCAGCCCCCAAGATTCCCACCATATTTGGCACACCAAAAATTCATAAAAACTTAGTTGATCCCCCTCTTAGGCCAATAGTAGATGGGAGAGGATCCATTACTTATGCTTGTGCCAAGTATGTTGATGGGATTCTCAAGCCGATGTTACATAGTGAACCCCAGATCTGTAAAGATTCCTGGGACCTTTTGGAGAACCTTAATAACATTGAATATAGTTCAGAGTATGTTTTTCTTGTTGTAGATGTGAAAGATCTTTACACGGTGATTCCCCACCAACTGGGTATCGATTGGACTAGAAATTTCATGTTGGCAAAAAATGCTTCTCCCGTGCAGATGTATATTGTGGAGACCCTCTTGGATTTGGTCTTATCTAACAACTTTTTAGTGTTTAAGAATCAATTCTTTTTACAAAATACCAGGATAGCCATGGGTTCACCATGTGGGTGTAGTTTCACTAATAGCGTAATGGCATTTTGGGAACACCAATTTTTATTTAACAACGCAATGTATCAACAACATGTAACTTGGTATACTAGATACCAAGATGACATGTGTTTCATCTGGAAAGTATGCCCAGACTTAATACCTGACTTTATTGACAGTATTTCCATTATGACTGACTTCTTGGAGTTCACATATACAATTGGTATGGATGAAATTAATTTTCTAGATGTAAAAATATGTAAGGATAAGGTTAACAATAAGTTTAAATCTTTGATTTATAGAAAACCAACCTATTCCAATTGTTATCTCCATTTTTCAAGCTGTCACCCCCTCCACCAAAAAAGAAGTGTGGTAAAAGGGCAGCTCGTTAGGGCTGCAAGGATGATATCAGAGGATGTTGATTTTATTAATGAATGTGACAACATAGGTAAAATGTTCTTGAGTAGAGGCTACCCAGCCCATTTAATAAAACAGTTACAAGATGAAGTGCAGGGGAAAAGATACAATGGGCATTTTCTACCCTTGCTGGGAGGTGGAACGCTGGATAGGGCATCTAAGTGAAAGATAGATAATAATATGTTGATATCACATAGGATAAATTTCTTATTTACATACAGTATGGATCATCAAGCCATTAGGGACATATTAGTTAAAAATTGGAATATTATCCTAGAAGACAGAGCGTTGGCTAAAACACTGGGTACACACCCAGTTTTTGCATATAGAAGGGGCCTTAATTTAAAAGGTCTTGTTGAAAAAGGTAGGGCTACTAGTAAACAAAAAGTAGTTGGTATGCAAAAATGTGGACTGTGTCCTCAATGTAAGCATGTCTTACCCGGTAATAAAATTAATATCAATAAGCAAAGTATTTTCATCAATGATAATTATAATTGTGAATCATGTGGGGTGGTATATGTCGCTGTATGTGAGAAATGCCCCTCTTTTTATATCGATAAAACCGAGAGAAAGTTAAGAAAGCGAATATATGAACATCTATATGCCATAGGGAGGAAGGATTTGACTAATGCACTTGCTAGGCATATTTTTGAATATCCAGAACATCGCTTTCTGTTCACCGTTGTCCATCAGGTCAACATTGATGTTAGAGGGGGCCCGTGGCAGTTCTATCTAGAAGAGCAGGAACTGTGTTGGCAAATTAGAACATCTGCTCAGATGCCTCCAGGGTTGAATGATGTTGCTTCTATTAAATGCATTCTCAAGCTTAAAGCTCTATGTAGATAAGTAATTAGCTTGTGAGGGTGAATTATTAGGGTTAGTAATGTATTGGTTTATGTTTCATACTAAATTATGTATTTAAACTTTTTATAAATTGATGCAATATGTGCAAATCAATTTAAATCTGAATTGTTAATGTATGTGTGTGTTTCTTTACTTGATCATGATGTATTTCTATTTTTCTATTTTTATATTTTGTGACAAGTCTTTTTTGTAGTTTATTGGAGGTGAACACCTTTTATAAATGCCATTTATAAATGTAATTAATAATTGCTGTTTATAATTGCTCCTTTTAAAGAAGTACATTTAATTTTAATGTTAAGGTTTAATAGGTCTAATAAACCTTGTTTTTTGATAGGGTAATTAGGTCATGAGTTTTAAGATGAATTAGTATATTTAAGTGTTGCAGGTTGTCATGGATTTTGTATTTTGTCTGATGAAGGCTGTGCATCACTGCAGCCGAAAGCGCTTACATCAATAAACAGTCCGTGCCGTTTTACCAGTTTTGTTTCCGCCTGGTAGATTGTGTTTTTAAAGCAGCACAATATTTCCCAAAATTAATCATAGCAACACAAAAACTGAGCTATACTTTTTCTTACAAAAGAAAAAGCAACAGCTGCACATACTGCAGAGCTTTCACTTCATAATAGTGGCTTAAAACAATGTCATGATGAGTGTGCATAGATGAGTGTTCCATAGGCTGCTGTAAAACACTCTTTGTGTAATATCCAGTAATAGCTCAAACACACACACCACATCACGCCAGTTGACTACATTGAGAATAGAACCCCCACCTATATAAGTACACAGACTATAAAGCACAGTACTTAATGCACATGCCACAACATAATTCCGATTTTAACAGGACTGCAGTGATCTTATAGTAGATGACATTAGCAGACCATGTGGGAGACAAGAGATTGGAGGCCTGCTTGAAATGGATATTTCTGCAAGCACCAAAGCACTGGAAAACAATGCCATTGAGGAAGTCAGTTATGGACACATACCAGTTGACTGTAGTGAGAATAGAACTCCTACCTATTAAAGTACACAGACTATAGAACACAGTATTTAATGTATGTGCCACAGTACAAGTCTGATTTTAACAGGACTGCAGGTGATTTTATAGAAGATGACATTAGCAGGCAATGTGGTGGACAAGAGGTTGGAGGTCTGTTTGAAATGGATGTTTTTGCAAGCACCAAAACACTGCAATAGCATCCCGTTGGAGAAGTCAGTTTGGGATACACACTTCTTTATGGACACAAACACACAGTCCACCGCAGTGAGAACTGAACCCCTACCTATCTAAGTGCACAGAATGCAGAACACAGTACTTAACACACGCACCATTGCACAAGTCTGATTTACATAACACTGCAGGTGAGCTCATAGTAGACAACATCAGCAGGCCATGCTTGGGAAGCCTGCATAGGCACAGCACTTCTTACTGTCATCTAAGGCTAGTAGCCTAAGAGAAGTATACTGTTTAGAAACCTAGCTGTGTAACAACACAAGTACCCTTACTGAGCATATTTGGCTGTTTGAGTTTTGCAGAGCAAGGCTATGAGCACCACCAAGTGGCCCTGTCCATGAATGAGCACACAACATTACATATTACACTTTGTATTGTGGTTGATATATGTGTTGAATAATTAAGGAGACCTCAGGGTTGTATTGCTTGTTGGTGTGGTTGGTGGTGGGGGAACAAATGGATGGACTGTAAATATATGTACATATAGTTATATTGTGCCTTCAGTTTGCAATGTTTGCACATGTAGTTTTAAGTCAGACAAGGGATCCGAGAAATATAGAGTAATGAGAACATATCATATCTAAGAATATATCTATATATCTATACAAACACACACACACACACACACACATATATATTTATATATATATATATATATATATATATATATATATTTATATATATATATATATATATATAATGTAATAACTCGAGAAGCATCTGATTTGCTGTATGGTTAACAAAGTGTATGCACATACAAGCTTTCATCTTTACCTGTTTGTGCATAGTTAAGCAGTGCGCAAATGTGAGCCGCATTGCTAACCTCTGAGACTTACTATTATGTAATATATACCTGCTACTATAGCCCACTCATATCTCTACTCCAGGCCGGGATTTACCAATGACTAGGAGCAATAATTAAATGTATTTGCTTTCTGTTTTTGGCAATCTGACATAAATCTTATCTGTTTTTTTCCCTGTTTCTGTAATGCTGCACTTCATGCAAATAAAGATAAGTCTTCTCAAAATGTTTTCTAGATGCTCTGCATAAAGCAAATGTGGAATTAAAACAAGACAAAGAGGATAAATATTAAAGTTTGGGACACATAACCAAAGTCTGTAAAAGCACACTACCAATTGATAGTACACATCCAAAAGTTCTACTTATGTCAGGATTAGAACCCTCACCCAATACATCTTCTGCAAATAGGATGGCTGCCTTAGTCTTCTTTGCCACAGAAGCAGCTTGCCAGCACATAACTGGGGTCATTCATCACACAACCAACTGCATAAGAATGTACACTGCTATCAAACCATGGACTGTATATTGTACAAGTAATTCTCTGTATTATATTTGGACATAGAGCAGTTAGTAGTTACACAACCTGTCATAATTATGGTTGCTAATATACATCTTTCTGTCTTACATGTCTGTGTTTTTTGGCAATTCATCAGTTACCTAACATATGCAATGTGTAAGTAATTCTATATAATTGTCCTTAAAATGTGAGAGAATATTAACTGTGGTATAAACATGCATATACTGTGATTTTGGGGGCAACATAGCTGAGTTACTGTTATGGCAGGTACAAGGGTACTCTCCTCCTTTGGGCAGTAGGGGAACAAAACACACTTACTGTTACGACACAAACCAGTCTAAAGTCAGAAACTGCAATGTGTAGCCTTACCTTCTAACTTCTCTCTTGAATGATTTACCAGTATTCTGCAGAGGTATGACTGTGTGAAAGTTTCATGCCTGAGGCCTACCAATTACAAATGGACACATGTTAGTAAAAGAAGTGTCTGCATTCACGTTGATGTAATGTCTGTACAAATCCACCACTATTTACTTGCTTACTGTACAATGTTAAGTGATACAAGGATATGTCATAATAATCTTCAAGAATACAGTCTAGGCTCTGGACTTACCTTGCAAATGCAACAGTTGACACACCTTTAGTTCAGGGCTGGCTCTGTCTACTGAAAGCAGTACACAGCCAATACATGGATAGGTAAAGGTTGGGTGAGTTGCCTGGCATCAATTTTAATATATGTATGTAAGTAGGAGAAAGGTATTAGGTCCCTAGGTGGCCAGTGAATGTGCTATGCATTGTCTCTTAGCCAAAGCAAGGGCATACTGGGCATTCCTACAGGGACAGCAGCTGGTGGTTCCTCCTCAGAGTCCTCCTCTGACTGTGGCTTTGGTGACCTAGTCATTAATGGGGGATGTGTGGCTCTTCTCCTTGCTGATCCTGCTGCAGCTATTTCCACAGGATCAGAATGTGGAGCATAGCACATACTGTGAATATCTGTGTACATGTGCGTGGATTATAATGCAAGGGTTCCACCAGATATATCTAGACACTGGAACAGTGACTTCAGCAGATAAGACACACACTCTATGATGTTTCTAGTTTGAGCATGTGCCTCATTATGGCATTCTTCCGTGGGTGTGTGTGCACTTCTGATGGGTGTCATCATCACGGTTCCAAGGTGTAACTAGCATCCCCCACTAAATGGCACTGTGAGATGTCCCCCCCTAGAAAACATCTGGTACAGCTGTAATGTGTGCCAAATATGGGAGTCATGATAACTGCCAGGGTTGCCAGCACACACATTCAAGATAATCCCCTGGGCATTGCACATTGATGGGGTGGTATCCCTTGCAGTTAATGTAGATTTTGCCCTGCTCACCAGGTGGTGCCTTGATGTGTACATGAGTGCAATCTGTGTCACCCAGTACTTTGGGCTAGTGTGCAACATGGTAGAACTGTTGCATGTTGTGGGCCTTCTCCTCAGAAGTAGGGGGAGAATATATGCGCTCACTGGCATTATTATTTATTTATTTTATTTTACATTTGTTAACCGGGCTAGTCTAGCTGGATATATGTCCATTTTCAGTAGAGGCCCGGGAGAAAAAACTCACACATTAATCAACATTAAGAGACATATAAAAAGAATTTTAAGTAAATAAGAATATACATTTGGTAATAAGAACAACACATACCTAAGGCACTTACAGTTTATATACTAGATCAGTAGTAAAATATAAATAAACATCATCTAAAAGAATAGCAATTAGTTTTTATAATCAGTCAAAGAGAAAAAGGGGTACTTTAGGAGAGAAAAAATTAATAAATACAGTAATACAAGAGGAAAGAAGAAAGAGTAGGTAGTCTAGGAGAAGGAGGGAAGAGATGGAAAGAGTGCAGGGAGAGAAAAGGAGGAGGAGGGCAGAGAGTTAGAGTAGAGGGGATGAAGAAGAGAAAGAAAAGAGAAAGTGAGAAAAGGGAAGTATATAGTTATAGAGTGGGGTGAGAGAGAGGTTAGTCAGGAGTAGTGTAGGAAAGTGTAGAGTAACAGCCAGTAGCTAGTAAGCATAGTATATAGTTATAGTAGAGTGGGCATGTATGAGCATAGCATCCAGGAACTGGTGGAGGATCCTGAATGCTAATGCCTATGACACACCTATCATGTCTCCAGTTGGTCTTTGAAAAGTACCTGTAGCTAATATTCCAAGGGCTATACATAACTTAGTTTCCACTGGGATGGGTTACCCTTGGTTGGTCTGGCTCTGAGTTAAGGGCGGCAGTGCTCATAGAGTTCTTATAATGTGTCGCTGTCCACTCTGTAGTGCTGTACAATCTCCAGGTCATGTAGCACCTGGAAAGTTACCCTGGGCCTGAACACTCTTCTCCTTCTTGACTTAGCCCTATTGTCAGCAACACCAGCAGCACTGGCTTAGCTTGTAGTACATACAGATTTAGAATAGCTGCAGCAGCCCCTAGAATTATTTCAGTTAAAATTTCCAAGTCTCTACTCTGACGGTATTGAAGTTTTGAGGGAAAATAAGAATATAGGCTACCTGGATACTTTATACATTTGTTGAATAGGTTCATGGTGTGGGATTGGCTAATTAAGATGCAATTCACTTGCTTAGGCTGTAATTAGAATGATTTAACCCACCTGCTTCCGTGTTCAGTAGTGTGCTATGTGCACCTTCATGTGGATCCGTAAACTGTCACATAAATAAGATAAGAATAAGCAGAATACATATTTTTATTTCTGTTTTACTGCTATCACACAAACATGGACCAAAAACATGCAGAAAAGTTTCTACGTCCTATACTTGAACCCAAGACCATCAAGAATATAACCCTACACATACATGTGCTGCCACAGGAACAGTAACATAACAAGCACACTAAAACTAGCCTTTTATTGCTCTGTTTCCCATGGGTACGCTAAGCCCACCAATGCACAAATATGTTAAGAAAAAAAAAGGGAAGCTGACACACCACCCGATGTCATCACTCACTGTTGACATCCATTGGAAACAAAAACACCATACAGGTGCCTACATGATATGAACATCCCTACACAGTTACTGTTTTTTCTGGTTCAATACATCTACTGAGCTTTGGCCTCATTTGCATAATGACCATGTTGACAGCCTGGAATCTACATGGTTAGTAGCTGTGTAAGCAGGGTAACTGCATGGGAACACAATGTTGCAAACACAGGGCAGAGTATTGCTTTGCCTAAATATGTGATACATACTACATAATGCTTAATGTACATTAGAATACTCTGTCTCATGCATTTTAAACATTTTAGCAGCCTGCATTACATACAAGTTTATTCCTCATTTAGGGGTAGGTGGGGGACCAAAGGTGCATTTATGTCATGGCAGCTAAACTGACGTTTTTTGGGATACTGATTTTCTACAGTGTGTACTTAAATCATAATATGTGTGGTGTTAGCTGTTAGGGTCAGTTCTGTCGATATTTTAGGACTTTTACTTGTCCTTGTTTCTGTGCAGACTACTGTACTCAGAAATTTTCTGAGTACACTGTCAACACATACATGGGGTCTTCACAGTTTCATTATAGGTTGTTGGATCACTCAATCATGTTGATTTGCTTCATTAGCATACATTTGAGCTACTTATGCTGAAAGTTGCACTCTACCGCAGTAGTGGTGCTGCGGTAGTGTTGTCGCCTCACAGCAAGATGTTGTCACATTCGATTCTCAGCTAGAGCATCTTCTGTGTGGAGGCATGCGTGAATGGGCATGCCTTTGTTGAAGGTTGTGTGTCAGGGCTGGTAACTCGGCACGTAAAAATCCACTACCAAAACATTAGCAGACCGGAGTTCCGCTGTGGTGACCCCTAACCGGGATAAGCCGAAAGACACAACATGCTGAAATTTGCACTCCACGAAAGCTCCGATATTTGTGTATGAGTACGCAATATTGCATGCAGCTCCACAGAGTTTACTGAATCTAAAACTTGCTATGCCCATGTACCCATTGCTCTGTGATGTGCACATGGTAAAAAATATTGTTTAAGCTTTACTGAATTACCCCCATAATGAAGAAATGAAACAAGAGCAAGGATGTTGAGACAGTTTGATCCCAACATGTACCTTTATGACATTGACAGCAACATTACTTTTGCTCACTGATGGAGTAGAAGACAAATGTGGAGAAAAAGATGTGAAACCTGACTGCATGACACAGACAGAGCTTTAACTGCAGCTGCAGTAACCTGGGTGTCAGTTATTGACCTAGGTACTGGATAAGCTGGCTGGGAGGGACAGAACTTAGCTAATGATATTATTTCTCTCATTCCAAGAGAAGGGAGATAGCTAATTCTTCCTGGTTAAATGACATCTGGTAGGAACCGGGGTTTGATCAAACAACAGATTGGTAGGTGACAACTAATGCCTGCTAAGGAGTACTTAACACAACAGCTGTAAAAGGCTTCTGGAAGTATGCATCGAAATGGTTCTCATTGCAAGTCTGGTCTTACCAGTGTGGCTCTGAGCAAAAGGGCTAGAGTCTGTATTAAGAAAATTCAAAACCAAGCAGGAATGATCTGTGTTCAGCAGGAAACTCTCATTATTTTGGCCTTGGAAAAGGATGAAGTTTACAAAAAGGCATATGTCCAGGGACGTCAGGAGGCATATGCACTGTACTGATTTCAGTACAACTTATTTAGAAGAGGGCGTAGCTTTTTTAATTAAAAAAAAAAAACAGCGCGGCTCCTTTAAGTTACATTTACATACCAGCCAGTCGGAATTGAGCTCACATACCAGGCAGTCAGAATTACATCATCATGTCATGTCCGACTGGCTGTCTGCGAGCGGGAAATGTGCATAGCTAATCGCAAATGGATTATCGCTGTGGAAGGTGAATGGATTATCAGGTAAGGGGTTCTTGTGTGTGAGTGGGAAATGTGCATAGCTAATCACAAATGGATTATCGTTAAGGGATTAACAGGTAAGTATGTGTGTGTGTGTGTGTGTGTGTGTGTGTGTGTGTGTGTGTGTGTGTGTGTGTGTGTGTGTGTGTGTGTGTGTGTGTAAGTACAACTGGTTACACTACTGTTTTTTTTTTTTACTTTTTTTCAGTTGTCAGAGTTTGCCACCAAAAAAAACATATCGATTGAGTATTTTAAGAATGAGAATTACCAAGTTGTGAAGAGTACCTTAGTAATGTTTTTATATATCATTATTTTTCAAAGAAGAAAACACTTTTCACAATATGTTGTAATTATGCTTTCAAGTTAATGTGGTTCATTATGACAATTGCATCGTATGATGTTAAACTTCCCTTTGCATGCCTTTAAAGAAAAACTCCACAGCTTAACTCAAAAATGTGTGTTTTTTATTATATCTTTGTTTTCTTAGTCATTTTAATGCATTAAAATAACTCTAGGTTCTTCTTAAAAGATTTTAATATGTTTTCTACAACGTGGCTGTCATGGGCCCTGACATATTAATGAGATCATGTTTTAGTGTTTTCTTTTCTCCTTCCCAGAATCCATTGCAAGCCTTTTTGTATTGGTCATGCTAAACATATGGAAGTGATGATGTTTTCCTATCCCACTGAGATACAATATCAGCCATACCGCTCCAGCTCTTTACATAATTCTGGACATAGCCTAAAATAATGGGGGACAAAGGCACACAAAATATGGACATATTTAAAATACTGCTCTTATAAACTTAGAAGGTTGCTAGAATCATACGATCTATGTTAGCATGTATTTTCTGAATAATATAAAGCATGAAACTTAAATGTATGTCATAATTTAATGACTTCAATACTAAATAATTTGCCAGAAAAACATACATTTTATGAAAAACAGACCAAAAATATGAAGCACAAATCTGGACATTCTGTGAAAATCTGAAAAATTGAGAGTTATGATAGCAGCAGTGTGGAACACAAGTATCTTAAACATCTTCTGCAGCAGGTGTGCTGGTATTTTATCCCTGAATGATGATCATAAGCATTCCTCTCAGAGCCATTTATAAGCTATTCAGAGTTATTTTACATCTCAAGCCAAAGAAAATATAAAGCATCCAGGCTTTTGTAAAGATTGTCATCTCCAGTCCTATGCTATGAACACTGGCACACCCTGCCCAAGCTCTTCCTGAGTTGTCAGAGCTAGCATTGCAACCCAAGAACTATTAACACTTCACAGATCTTGTTCTGCAGGTCACCAGTTTCTGCAACAGGAGAAATATTTTTTGTTATACTGAATGTTGGGGAAATGTACAGATTCCCCCATTATTGTTTTTGTTGTTTGTCCAGGTTTTTTGTGCTAAGGTGTGAAGTGAGAACTGAATTTGTATTCCCTCATTATTGCCTTTGTTTGCCCAGGTTTTTTGTGCTGAGGTTGAGAGCTATCTAAATGATAGCCATTAAGTTTCAGTCTTCCTATTTATTAACCTGCTGATTTAGCATAGTGGTATGTTGCACTGACTGTAATGCATATTGTTCTGGGTTCAAGACATGCATGGTGGTAACATAGCATTTTATTCTAGCAACTTTCCAAAATGATACAAGCAATGTTTAAAATGTGCCCCTGGTTTTTGGGCTTTTGTCCCCCCCCAATAAATGTTGGCTTTTTCCAGATTTCTTGTGCTGCAAAGTTCAGAGATAGAGCTGTGTGTCGAGTACATTTTACAAGTAGCTGAGAGCTGCAGGGGAATTGAAGTTTAATGCTGCTTATGCTGAGCCTGCTTGTACTGTTAATAGCACAACAGGTAGTGTACTTACGTTTGATGCAGAAGGCTGTGGGTTCTTCTCCCACAGTAGGTAGATGCATTGCTAATACTGTACTGTGTTGTAAAGGGGGGGATGCTGTAGTCCTTTTTGGCAAAGATATCTAGTAGTAACTGTGAACCTGGTATCAGTTTGCCATCCATTCCCTATTGCAATTTTACTAGCTTATCATTTTTTTTAATGCAACATAGGCAATTTATTCCTCAAGGGCAACAGGCACTTTATTTGTAGATGAAACCATGAAATATAAAGTTGTTTGCTAGCAGCAGCCTCTTCATTAGTTACAGATTTATTTAATGTGGAATTATGTAGATGGCTTTTACTAGTTCAGAGATTGTGCATATTTACTGATACTAGTGGACTGTAGAAGTTTGAGTAGACTTTTATCATGGAAATGTTCTGAATTTGGCTGTTTTGTCATTATTGGTGCATGGATTTTGTTTCATTGTTTACTTGAAAAATATTCAAAACAAATTTAAAATACTCTCTAACAACTTTACTGATTTGTACAAGGAATATAATTTAATACAATCAGGAAGATGTATCAACGAGCACGTGTATGTTTCATGTGCAAGGGGCCTATAATTTGAAAACAGCCCAAAGTTAATCTTTATCTGCCACTTGCAAAATGTATTTTCTTTGAATGTGGGTTTCAATGCTGTTTCAATGAATGTGAGTTTCAAGGGCAGAGAAGTTTTAATGCTAAGTCTAGTTTCATTGTGAGACTGCATTGCTTTGTTTAGCAGATATTTATTGGTGTTCATGCTGTAAAATGCAAAATAAAACTTTTCTGGCAAATCATTTAGGAATGAAGTCACTAAATAATGACAGACGTTAAGTTTCAGACATCATAATCTTCAGAAAAATGCATGCTAAAGCAAGACCTGTTATTCTATCAACTGTGTTATGTTTATACAAGATCAATTTTAGTACTGTTTGTATATTCCCCAATATATTTGGCCTTGTCCAGATTTCCTGCATTAACAGGTTGAGAGGTATGTGCAAATAAATCGCTTTATAGAATTAGGAATATCCAAACCTCTCAACTGTCCCCAATTTTGGCTCAAAATGTTGCTCTCCCCTAATAATCCCTCCGCAAAATAACAATTTTGGAAGAAAACATGGAGGGTTTACAATTATAAATAACTGTAATGATCAGAGTTATACATTACATTTATTTCAGAAATGCATGTAGATTCTCTAATTTTGTCAGCTGCTCAAGTTAACAGTGCTCATATTAAAATGGTGTCCCTTCTTTGACAGGTTCACAGCTGTATTGTCTGGTAATTTTATATTT
The DNA here is from genome assembly GCF_019279795.1 of Protopterus annectens. NCBI lineage: Eukaryota > Metazoa > Chordata > Ceratodontiformes > Protopteridae > Protopterus > Protopterus annectens. Next base: position 895,622,475 of record NC_056734.1, on the reverse strand, counting down.
TTGCATCAAATTTTTGGTCCGTTTTTCATAAAACTGCGGTTTTCTTTCAAATTAGTGGCAAATCATTAAAGACTGCAGTTAGAAAATAATGGCAGACATTTGAGTTTCATATTTCATACCTTTCAGAAAATCCATACTAATGCAAGACCTACTGCTATTCTGTTATCTTTCTAAGTTTATAAGAGCAATATTTTAAAAAATTATTTTTGGGCCTTTGTCTCATTTTTATTTATGGGTTTGTTGCTCTAAGAGGTTGAGAGGTGTGTGTGTGTGTGTGTGTGTGTGTGTGTGTGTGTGTGTGTGTGTGTGTGTGTGTGTGTGTGTGTTTGTGTGTGGTAGGTAGGTAGCATACCTCTCAACTGTCCAATTTTTGCAGAATGTCCAGATTTTTGCCCCATAATTTTTGTCTGTTCCTCATAAATTTTGTGATTTTCTAGAAAATCATTGAAGGCTGAAGTTGCTAAATAATGACAGACATTTGAGTTTCAGACTTCATGTCCTTTAGAAAAATTCATACTAGCACAAATCCTGTTATTCTAGCAAATTTCTAAGTTCATGGGGGCATTATTTAATATCTGTCCCTGTTTATTTTAGGCTTTGTCCATATTTCTTGCACTAAGAGGTAGGTAGGGGTGTGTGTGTGAATGAAACACCCTAGTTAGGGGTAGCAGGTAGTTAGTAATTTACTCAAGTTCAAAACCTGTACCTTAGTTACAGAAAACAAAAGCATGAATCCTGTACCCCAACTACCTTGCTGCATTTTTTGAAAGAACTGACTTTCAGGTTCATTTTCAAGTCAAGGAACCGAGTTTGAGTGAATTTATATTATATTACTGAAGAGGCATTACAGCAAATGCCTCTTCATTGACACTAAAAGAGTGAACCGTGAGTTACGAGAATGGCCGTAGCTTGGCTGGGGAGGGGGGTAGCAGTTTGAGAGCTGTGAGCACAAATTTGAAAATCCTAGCTACAACCCTGCATATGTCCACTGGTGAGAGGAGCCCCTCCCACAAGGTAATGTGGAGCACTGTGGAATAAGAGAAAAGGGCAGTGAAATGTCAGTGTGTGCTGAGTGTTACTAGATGGCTGGGATGCTAAGGACTTAAATGAGATATAAAAGTAAATAAACAAATAAATTAACCTAGTTAGGTAAATGCTAGCTATCGAATAATGCAACAAGGAAGTTTAATTTGTTTGCAGATTGAGATGGCATGAGTTGACTGCAGTTATCCTCATACTATGTATAATCTGAATATACCAGAGCTAATGGAATCTGAGTTTTGAGAGTCTTGTCATAGTTATAACAGAAATCAAATCTTACTGCCAGGAGACCTAGTCCAGTTTCCGCACCTGAGAACCATATCACTGACGCGTTTCATCTAAGCTTCACTTCCAGATCTGCAAACCTAGGACAGACAAGGTAAAAAACAACAAGCTTGTATTGTAAGGTAGAATTAAAATGGGGTCATATGTAACAAAATGGTCCTGACATTAGATTTGAAGTTCACATAAAACACTGTCATTTAGATTGCCACTGTCACCTCAGATTGCATGTCAATGAATGACACAGTCTGTTGAAGCAACTATTTACTAATGAGCTTTTCTGAATTATGTTTCCTGGAAAAACTTTTTTGCGGAGGACTCACTGACTCCCTCAACCCTCCTCATTGTATAGAACCAGAGAGTTCATAGCATGCTGAAGTGGCTGTATATAGGTGTTCTTTCTTGCAAAAAGTCATGTTCACTGAATTACATTGCTCCTTTCTCATCTCTAATGGTAATATCTGTCACACCCTTGTGTTGTGCTCCATGGCATGGTTACCTCACCACTTAGATAAATGCCCCTCTCGCTGGAAATACAATTGTCATACCCTTGTGCTGTGTTCTTTGCCATGGTGAGCTCACGAGCTGGACAAGTAGCTGTGGTGCACTTGTGCTATATAACCTTACCCACATCTGGTGGTTCCTCTCTGTCCTATTGTTGCCATCCATCATGTGTGTTCAGTACAATACAGAGATACATTACCAGGTGTATTGTCTTCCTTTCCTATGCCTGTAACAAAGTTTAATGTCTTCTCCAGTGAATTTCGATTAATGAGTTACTTGTCTTAATGCAGTCTTACATAATATGCTGACTGCACTTTTTATCATGCTGAAATGAACATGTATCATACTGATTCTGCTTGTGAGGGAATTTAGCATAATTATCTCTGACTCACTACCATAGCACATTGTGCTGTCATATCCAAGCACCATTAATATGTTCTTCTCTACCTGTCCTGGAGATAATGGGACATGCACACTATACTCATGCATGGTGCCCGTGAAGTCCATATCATAAGTGCTCTGCACTATTGAGACTTTTGCTAGTGCACCATTAATTCCCATTGGTATGTGTCGTGTAATGTCTAAATTTGTGGTCATGAGAATGGGACTCATATTTTATTCCTCATGAAGACTACTAGATTGCATAACTCTTCAGGCACTGGTTTCAGCATGTCTACTGCCTGGTGTGAGCATGAGACCATGATTTTCCATTATCTATTGCATGGGGACTATCAGCAGCACCTGTTGGGTCATTATAATTATCCATTATATAAAGTGGCTGCAAGGGACCCTCTTGCCAGGACAGTGAGTGATGTTACTGGTATCACACATTCTGACGAATAGTGCAGGCATCACTAAGGTAGCCTGTGGTGGCAACTGTCCTAACTGCTTTGCAAGTGGGAGGCAGAAGTTAGGAAAAGTGTGTTGACCTTTCAATATAAGCCCTGTATTTTTTTTTTTGCTATTTTCCATTTCCTTCCCCTCTTTTATCAGGTTGTCAGTGTACTGAGTTTTCTCAAAATTCATTTACAGTGGCCACATTTGTTTAGTTCAGCAGTTAAGCCTGTCTCAAGAGAACTGATGTACATATGTACTAATGTGTTTTATTTTTCCACTTTCTGTTCTTTTGTCATAGTACAGGTCCGGCCATGGTGCAAGTTGCAGACTGGCAGGGGTCACCTGGGTCTTTGTCAGTTGACATACACATCTCTTGCTGAGTCACCAGCATTTTTCAAGCCTAATTCTGAGTAAGGGTATGGAAGTTTCCCTACTGAAAATGACATAGAGGGCTCAAAGTAGCCTCTATGGCTACCTCTCATGAGGGGGAGCAGAGGTGCATCTTTGAAAAGTGGCCTTAAGGGGTCCCCCATTGACTCCTGGCAAAAGATGCAGTGGCTGATTGTACTGAAGGTTCACCAACAGTAGGATACTTGCACCAGTGCTATGGAACACCTCCTGGTGCATTTAGTGATGTTTCATAACCAGCCAGGACCATTCAATAGCCTATACCATCAGCGACTTAGGTGACAGATGTTTGGGAGTGACTCCTTTGGGCTGCTTAGAGAAGTTTACTGTACAGTGCCCCATGTTACATCCTGGTGTTACTCCATCTTATGTGTCATTCTCCTTACCCTATTTGTAGTGCAGTCTTCCCCCATCACCAGTTACTCTCTCTCTCTCTCTTATTCTTTGTATGTCTGCATTCCTCCATTGTTGTTTCCACTATTTGTGTCTATACTGTCTCTGTCTGCATATGTTTATATATTATGTTTTTATTTGTTCATCCCTCCTCCCCTCCCTACTCCCTCTATCCATCCTATACAAGCTCCTTGTTACTCTTTCCATCTATCCATCTTTTTGACATACCTGTACCAAAAAATGTACTCTTCTTCTCCTCCTATAGCAATCATTATGTCTGCCACCTGGTATGTTTCTCTGCTTGCTATTCTATCTTTTGTACCTTTATCATCTTGCCTTTTCCTACTCCATTTATATGATGAACTATGTTGATGCTTTGTTCTGCTGACCCCCTTTGGCTTGCACACAGTGACTGCCTTTCTATTATGAGGTGTTTCACTGCATATGTGAGAATGTGTAGCCTTGAACATACCACCTTACTGTCGTTATCCTGTTGATCATGTGACTAATAGTAACACGACCCCTTCACTACAGTTCAGCGGCACGAGTGCTGTCAGTAAGGCAGCTGCACAAATTTATAATGCACCCCTTTTGTCAAAACAATAGAGTTGTTCCTGTCATAGTACATAGTTAAGCAGTGGTGGCCCACAACATCCTGTGGAATCCTAGATACTAATGCTACTCCATTCTAAAGCAAATGTTTTCGAATGCCCCTTCTGTTTTACTAAGTTCAATCCTGGTTGCTAGGATGTGTGCATCTACTGACACATTTTCATGAGTTAAACTGATTTTTTTTTTTTTTGCAGTTTAAATATAAGAAAATGATTAAGGATGTTTCCAATTCCTTTGAAAATGTTCATGAACAGGAGAAAAGCACTTCTCGTGTTCTCAATAGATGGGAATTCTCCTCCATAATTAATAAATGGATAGACCTCTGTTTCAAGTACCATAATGAATGATGCTATAGTCATAACCTCCAGATTAATGTCTACCTCCTAGGGCAGTTGCAGTTTCCTGTGCTTGTGCTTGTATACATCTGTTATGTGATTTCCATTTAAATATCTTCTTTAACAGACATCACTATTAGATATAAGGAATCAGCTATTTCCACAGCCAGCCCATTTATTTAACTACTCTTTTTTTTTTGCATTTTTTAATATTTAATAAGTTTTTGTCTTATTAGTAATTCTAAGCTGGCAATCTGTTTATTAAGGGTGTTGAAACAGGTAGCCAACATTCAAATATCATTGCCAAACCCATGAACTGTGCAAAGGCTTACCTTTTATTTTTGGAACATTGCCCTCCACTTCAAACGTGCTAAACAAATCATTTATGTATAATAAAAAAGTTGTCAAGAAACAACCCCGTCTACTTTTCTTTATCTCAGATTTGTTTATAAAATTACTTCAAAAAGAAACTTTTTACCCTACCCCAAAACAGATTATATAATGCCTGAATGACTGTGATTAAATTATCTGTTTGCTTACATTCCTCACAGTGAAGCAAAACTTTTCCATTGTTCCTTGAATCAGTGTCACCTTAAAACCTATAAGCATGGCATATTTTTGGGGCCTTACTGTGACATGTTTCTTTCTAATATGATTAAAAATTAGACAGGCCTATTTGAGTCCAAAATACATGCTGATTATGGATCAAGTGTACTTCCAAACATTTTTTTCAAATCATCCAAGATCAGTCTAGAACATTCTTAGGGGACTTTGTAAGAGTGTAACAGGAAGGTACATCCTTATATACAAGTAATAAACAGTCTGTATATGTGGTGGTGCTATATCCAGATCACACAATGGGTCACATTTTAGCATAATCCAGTTCAAGAAACTGTGCAATAACTGAGGTGTTTTAACATGGAAGAATAACTCCATTAAACAACAGACTAATGATGCTATACAGAGGCTCACAGTCAAAATAAGCAAAAAAATTAGAAATGGAAATGGTAAAGGCATTTCACAGAAACAACAGGTTTACACCGTGATCAAAGTGTACAGAAGTGGGATCCTTGGCAGAAGCTGAGTCTCCCCAGCAAACCTTATGTTTAGTTATGACTATAAGTTACTTTCTCTATCTGAGTCCAGATGAAGCAGTGATATGCAGGCACTGTTACCAGAAAGACACAATCAAGTTCTTTATGAGTACCAAGAGAAAGGCCAAGATGCACCACCAAAAGTGTGACAGTCCATGGTATTGATACAAGTAGCTCAGCATAGCCACTTACCTGTACCATTCACAGGCTTATAAGGTAGAAAAGTTCAAGGTTATCAAGATCACCATTAAAATGACAAGCCTCCATTTTGGTTCTCTGCTTAAAGTGACACAACCTCTTGGGTTTGACACTAGTTACTCTGCATAATCTTAATTTTGGAAAAAAGTATCCTTGCCTTCACTAATGTTGACAAGCAGATAGTAACCTGATCTTCCTAGAAAGTGCTACTGAGATCAGCATATCTCAAAGGCTGTGCTATGAAATGGGATACATTATATTGCCTTTTCTGTGCAGGTTTCTTACAGACTCAATAACATTAAAATACGTTCAAATTCTAAGCATGTTAATGTTTCACTATTTGATCATTTTATTCCGTATAACATCAGCGACGTTTAAGATTAAAGAAATAGTTACTGCCAATGTACTGGCCTGAGAAGATGACTAACTGAAAAACTGTACCTGTAGGGTTGGAATGTAATAAAAGGATGTCATGAGATGTTATTCTTGAAGGGCTTTAAGAATGATGCATTGGCAACCTTCTTCCTTTGAGAAGGACATGAATGCTAATGTTGACAATGCCAAAATGCATCAGCAAGTATCTAATAAATTTGAATATGCTTCTACCCATCTGAAGAACTTACCAAAATTAGGATGTTATGCAGGATGACTGGCTAGATACAGGTACAGCCAATTATCCCCAGTATCCCTAGGTATACTGGTATGACACTCTGGTAGATGGAATCATAGTTTTATCTGCTTGTGTTTGTGAAGTGACAGCCCCAGTCTAGGTTGTGTCTGCTGGGGACAGAGTTATGTGGACCAGCCACTTTAGCAACAGCTGTGCTGCATAGTATCCTATATATAGGAGGACATGGACCACAGACTGTGTGCCACATGAGGGCATGAACTACTTCAACCTAAACTAGGTATCCTTGGTTTCCAGTTACCCAGAATAGTTTATCTGCAATTGCTTTGTTGAACTACTATTTCAAGTAACTCATGCTCCCAAAAATGAATTAAGGTTTGCTACACTGAAAAGTACGTGATGGAATGCAACTTGGAAGTAGATGATATGATGATAAGGAGGAGAATGGAGATCGTGTATGTCTAGAAGACAAGGTGGAAGGGTAGCACAGTAAAGTCTTTTGGACTGGGCTCCAGAGTAAACTACTTGGGGGTGGACACACTAGAAATGGTGTGGGAATTTATATATATATATATATATATATATATATATATAGAGAGAGAGAGAGAGAGAGGGAGAGAGACAGTCTTCTGAAGACAGTGAGGGATGTAATCAGAATTATTTGTTTACTGCTTTTCTTGACAGAGGTAATCCTACTGGGCTGTGGTAGAACCTCTTCAGTAGTGGCCTAGGGAGAAACATCTCCAGATACACAACAGACAGTTTTATACAACAGAGACAATATGGACATGCAATAACTGAAAGGGAGCTATACTAGAAAAATCCACAATCAGTAAAATATAGAGTCATTACATATTAATGCATGACAAAGTGACATATATGAAGTGGTTTAAAATGCCATTTTACAATTTTGCGTTTAGAGGTAAGAGAAATATGAGACAGGAGGTGTGGAGAAGAGTGAGTAGAAAGCAGAGAGGAGGTGAGGAGTAAGTCAGTAGTATGTGTTAGCTGATATAGAGGTAAAGAAATGTGTTGAGAAGTTGAGGGTGATGACTATGAGATGGAATTTTGCTGGAGAGGTAAAAGGTGCCCAGCAGTTGAGTTATGACAGTAGAAGTGGGAGTAAATGTAAAGAGATACAAGCAGCAGGAGGTAAATCATGAGCATTTGTTTTGTTGAGGTATATAGGGGCAACGTAGGTAAGGACTGAGATAGTCTAGCCTGAGGAGGTGAAGGAGCAGACCCAAGTGTTTTAAAGTCTTACTCTAGCAAGCTTTTGAATCTGGATAGCTTGGTTTGTTAGAATATTTTCCCCGTGATATTAGGGGTAGCCCAAGGGAGACAAAACTGGAATATAAGGAACTGGTCTGGCACATATGGGTGAGGGCCACTTTTGGACTTGGCCTTAATCACCAATTAGCCATTATTCAAGTTTTAAATCTCAGTACAAGTAAAGTTTAAAAAAAGACGATAAAAAATTGCTGAACCAACCCAAGGCAGAACAAATACATCCAAAATTAGACCAAAAGCATTTAAACGTTTATTGTGTGAGCGCTTTCACAGTTCCTTAAAACTGCTTCCTCAGACAACATTCTACTAATACAATAACCTCTATAAGAGAAAAACATCAACCAATGAAAACACTTATGCAATCAATTTGCAAATGACATCACTAGTCCTCAATCTAAAAGCAAACTTGCATCAAAAAATGTTGCATCAGAAAGTGTTGAATGAGAATATCATATAAAACATCATAAAAACTGTGTGTAAATACTTATAAGATCACATCTTTACCTATCCTATTGCGCTTCCAAATAAATATATAAATAAATATGAAAAAATATATATAAAATATATGAGAAAATATACATGTAGAAACACACAAATACTCATAAAAAATAATAGATATGTAGTTAAAACATGATGCATTCTGAATTTTATTTCATTTAGGTAGGGGTCTATTCTTGAGTATTGGCTTAATGCATATTTTATCATTAAGCCCTTTACCTTTATTGTACCTCATCCTAATAATCCAATTAAGCTCACAACTTTCTACCTTGTTCCTTAAATCACCCCCCTCACTTGTCCTCAGATATAACCTCTATAACCATGAACCTAAACTCATGCATACTGTCATTATTTGCAATATGTTTCGTCAAGGCATTCATATGTACAGAATTATTAATGCAATACAAATGTTCCCTGATATAATCACATAGCCTCCTGTCTGTCTTACCTATATAAAAAGAATGACACTCTTAACAAACAGCTAAATAGACTATATGACGTGTTACAGTTTGCTAAAACTCTAAATTCAAGTTGCTTCCCTATATCAAGGTGTATAAAGATCCCAATACTACCTAAATATTTGCACAAATTGCAGTGCAAACATGGATGGGTGCCATAAATAACTGCATTGTGTGTACTATTGCTTGCAAATTTGGAATAACACAATATTCTTTTCGGATTCTTTTTATTCTTGTAAACAAATAATGGTTTAGTTCCTACTAGACACACTTCAGAATCCGTCATTAAGACTTGCCAATGTTTCCTAAATACCTACTCAATTTACTTAATGTTACTTGAATAAGTTAAAGATAAACAAATGTATGTATCTGCTTTATGTGGTACTGCTGTCCATGGTTCATCAGAAAAGTATGTTTACCATTCAGATTCCTCATGACTGTGACAGTATTCAATGCTTTCTCTATCTCAGAAGCATTATATCCTCTTTCCACAAATCTGGTTTGCAAACTGCCAACCTCAGTCTTATAGTCTACATCAGTAGCATTCAGTCTTGAATTCCTAAGGGCTTGACCCTTAATAATGTTTTAAAGATGTGTGGGGGGTGCATACTCTTCCTATGCAGGTACGTATTTCTTATAAGTTTTAGTTATCAAGGTGCCATCAGCCATCTTAATGACTGTGAGATCTAAAAAATCAAGTTTCTCCTTAGAACTTTTCAAGGTGAACTTCAAAAACATGGTGGTGTTGTTAATGTAGTGATAAAAACCTGTAATGATTCACTACCTTCCCAAACCAGGAAAAGGTCCAAACCTCCTATAAAAAACATGCTCTGAAAGTGTCCCAAAATATGTTCCTCCCAAAGAGCTAACACCATGTAGGCATAGCTATTGGCACATGTGCCCATAGCTATGACATTTTTCTGTAAGTAAAAGGAGTCACCATCATTATTTTCCAAAATCAATTCCATGAACAGGCACAAAAGCTCAGTGAAATTCCTACTGAATTCACTGTGCCTGTTCAAATATTCCTTTAACATTTCAATGCCAACAGAATTTGGTATGCATGTGAATAAAGACTGAACATCTAAGGTAACAAGAATATAATTACTACTAGATGGCCTTTTAGAAATAAACAAATATAGATCACTCAAGAATTGTTTTGTATCTCTTAATGCATACACATTTTTATCAAGTACAGGTCTCAAATGCTTCTCGGTAAATATAGACTCTCAGTACACCACCCCCTCCCAGAAGCAATTAGCCTAACAGGTGGTTTCTGGTGGTCTGTATGTATCTTCAGCAAGCCTAGCAAACAATCTAATAAAGTTTTATTTACTTTCAATACCACAGAGTTTAATTCAATTTTAGTTATTTTACTATAAGTGTCAGGAACGTTGAGCATCTCAAGCATAGAATTTTCATAAAACTCATGACCCATTATAACCATGGGACCCCCCCTTGTCAGCAGGTCTAATGGAAATAGTATCATCTCTTGACAGATCCATCAGTGCATAATATTCATTTCTAGTCAGGTTTTTAAATTGCTTACCCAGCCCACTTTCACAAACAATTTATAAATTTCATCTTCACAAAGTCTCTCAAAGACTTCCAAAGTGGCATTGTTAATTGGAATGTATGTACTGGGTTTTTTAAAAAATTTGCAAACATTAAGACAGTCATTAACAGGAGATTTATACTGTTTCAGCATAACATTACGAGTAAACACTTTCAAGTCTATTAGGCAGTCAATTATATTAGCTCTCTGGGCTGGAATAAAGCTCATACCAATGTTTAATAGTGACACTTCACTTTCCGTCAATACTTTCTTTGAAATATTCCAGATTAAGGTGTTGCTGTTCTTTGCCACATCTTCTTTAAGGATTTATGGTTGACATCGTCCAGGGTTAATTTTCTCTTCGTTCTCCCTCTGCTCTGCGATCTCTGCCATGTAACTTTGTTTATAGGCAGAGGAAAAGGGAGTACATTGTTTTTACAGGAAGTCGAGGTACTGCTGCTTGGCAGAACTAAATTATTTATTCCAGCTATACTCTCCATGGATGCTGATGCTAGTGCTTGTTCCTGTGGTCTCACTTTCCTTCTACCTCCTAAATCATTAGTTGCTCTTAAATCTTGTTTCTTTGAATTCAAAACCACTGAACTCTCAGCCATACGAGTTTCATCCTCGCCAATGTTACCTTCTGAAGCCATGATGACATCAGATGTGGGCAGGTGCTGTCTCTGAGTCCCATATGGAATTGGATGCTCAGATGAGTGTTGCCTCTCATTCTGCCCTGCAATTGGTTGCTGAGATGGGTGTTGTCTCTCTCTCTCTCTCTCTCTCTCACGAATGGTTGCCTTTCCATCCTTTTAGCTGCTCTCGGCCAAGTAAAGACATGGCTGGCAGCAAAATCAGCCATGTCTCTATCATGTTTTGCCTGCTTTTGCAATATTAACTTGTGCTTGAATACGAGTGCAGAGTCCAATATACTAGAGATTTTAGTGTCTAGCACCTCAGCTAGATATTCGACATACAAAGCATTCTGCACAGTCATAATGGAGTACACAAGCTGATCCTCCTCTGGCTTGAAGAAGGCAATAAGCAACTTTAAATAGCTGAAACTTAGGTCTAAATTCAGTCTTTGCCACTTCACAAGCAACTCCTCGTATATATCTCTTTATGTGGGCATTTTAAGTACCCTTAGACCCATGGGAACCACCCAAAATTTCAAACATGCTTCAAAAATGATAGTGTTGTGTTTGAAGATGTTTTAATTTAAACAGTTCACCCTCTAGAAATAGTTCTTTTTGTAGCACTAACATATCGTATGCAACTGAGACATCATTGTTAGTGCTAGACTGAGTAAATGACAATAAAGGATTGTCATTCTGGCTTAAAAAATCAGATAGTCTCTCTGCCATATTGGTACTTAGCTTATTCCTTGGAGTATAGTCCAATTCCATTGCATCAATAATTTCCTCTGCCATGGTCCTTTCTCGCTGTTTAAATTGCAGATAATCCCAAAAAACAGACTCAGCAAGAGCAATAAGTGGTTCACCAAGCAGTGCTGCAAAACACAGCACTAACATAAATAATCCAATAGACAATAAAACATTGCTGAACCAACCCAAAGCAGAACAAATACGTCCAAAATTCAGTCCAAAAGCATTTAAACGTTTATTGTGTGAGCACTTTCACAGTTCCTTAAAACTGCTTCATCAGACAACATTCTGCTAATACAACAACCTATATAAAAGAAAAATCAGCCAATGAATGCACTTATACAATTAATCAATCTAACAGCAAACCTGCATCAAAAAATGTTGCATCAGAAAGTGATGAATATGAATATCATATAAAACATCATAAAACTGTATGTAAATACTTAAATTAAGAAACAGTGGATACCGTAGATACTAATAACTCCAAAACAGAAAATACTATCTAGGTACACTGAGAATGGCTGCTAAATAAAATTTATTGTAGTAAAGTTCAAAACACAAGTGCTTTCACCCTGCAAATGCTGGGCTTTATCAAGTGAATAAAAGTAACTGAAATTCGTTTAAATACCCCTTGCCTTCAAAAAGGCGCCAAATGTTTTTAAAGGTACATACCATCCCCTTTACTATAACACTGATAAAGCTGTTAAACCCATTTCATTATATGTGTAACATTTGTTGAAATCCATCATCTCAATTTAAAATGCAATGTTGTATTATACGAAACAATGTACTAAACAGAATTAAAAACTAAACACCTATACTACAGTAACATATAGGCATAGAACTATAATTTCTTTGCTTTTAACTAAATATGGGTTAATTGATATATGGTCATTTAGACACGGGAGATTACTGGCATTCAATTTTATTTACCAGTATGTTTCCCTACAATTTAACCAGTCCCCCCCCCCCCCCAGGGTCCATGAACACTTGTTCTAAAATTCCAAAGACAAACCCTGTGTGACTAGTTTCCATATGAAGGTGTCTATAAAGTGGATGTTAAATACACTCCTTTACTAAGAGATCTTGACTACAACTCTGAGGGCCATTATGGTATAGAAAAATACTATGGAAGGGCACTAGTTATTGAGTACAACAGTTTCTCAAAGGAAATTAAGAACGTAATAGACAGAAACTGGAAAATGTTAAGATTTAATCAGGACATTGCACACAGATTAAGTGAAACCCCTCAATATGTTTTCAAAACAGGGACTATCCTAAAAAATTATGATGAATGTTCCTTGTAATGAGGTACAGTTGAGAAGTATGATAACAAGGACAAAATCACTTAACCATGCATTTTGCGTTTTTATTTGATTATTAAAATCTTGCATTTTTCTTTACTACAGACTGATTCTTATACATTTTAATGGTGTTCAGTTGATCAGCTTGAAGACAATACGTGAGCCATTTTTGTCCCCTGTGTTTCTTCAGTTTTTTCAGGTGGTTGCATGGACACACATTGGATTGTTGGGATTTCATTTAGTTTGGTTTGCTATCTGATGTTGACAGGCATAGAATTCCAGAATTTGGATGCATAATTTGAATATATGGACAGACTAGCAGAGCTGTGAGCTTTAGTTATGGTTAATGGTGACTTGTCCATGGAGCATAGTGACTATGCAGGCATGTAAGGTCCCACGAAGGCTTGCAGTGCAGGACAGTTTAGTGTATCATAGATTATATTATGAGCAGTAGCGAACTGGGTGATAATGAGGTAGTGTAGAACTTCTAGCCAACCTAACTTTTTAACACTACCCAGTTATGAAATTTTGCAGCTTGCTTAGCGGTGAATTTAGTTATCTTGTTATATATAGCTTTGTTCCATTTTTGTTAAAAAAATTTATTAAATTTGAGATTGCTGAATGTTGGTGTAAATTGGAGCAGTGTATAGTAGTGAATGTAGGAGATATGCAGAAGATATTAAAGAAGCTATGTTTTTGTTTTTTTTGGCATTGTTAATTAAAAAGTGTTTGTTACAATATAGGAGTCCATTTTTTATGAGGGCTTTTGTGATAGCTCATTGTATTTGAATATCAAACTTTAAGTTATCTATGACACCGATTAGCTTTGTGGGGAAAACACTTTTGATAGGACTGTCATTTGATGAGATGATGGAAAAGTTATTTTTTTATATGGGATGCAGGTTTTGGGAAAAGCAATAACTTGGTTTTCTTACCCCTCAGCAGGAGGTTAAGAATTGTTGAGTCAGGGTTCGGTTACAGAAAAAGCATTTAGGGCTATTTTCTTAAAGTTTTGGAAGAGACTTAGACATGGTTATCATTGTGTAGCATCATCACCATACTGAATGACATCATAAGCATAAGTGATGACAATTGTGTCATTAGTGTCAGTGTAGAAGACATTAAAATATGTTAAACAGTATGGAGCCCAACACTGAACCTTGTGGCACTCTAACTGAGATGGGCAAGCATGGACATTGTTATTTTTGTCATTTTACTGCCTGTAGCTATGAAATCAGGAGGGAAAAGGATGTTAATGCATAGTAAAGATAGTCTGTGGAGAAAAATCTAATGGGATACATTGTCAAATGCCTTAGATAAGTCAAGGAACAGAGAGGAAACAAAGTTTACAGAGTACCTGATATGATGGGTAAAATTAAGGAGAGCTGTGGTAGTGCTCTGGTGTGACCTGAAACTGTGGTGGGCAGAGGAGAAGATGTTGTGTATTAAGTGCTTCAGAAGTTGGGAATGTATGAATTACTTTTTAATGATTTTTGACAGTGGAGAAATAATAGCTATAAGGAAGTAATTACAAAATTGAGGGGAGTCCCCTCTGCGTAAGGGAATAATTAGTAACATTTTAAGATAATGGGTACATAGTTTTCTTGAAAAGATCTGTTTATGAGAATAGAGGCAGGTGTGAATTCAGTTTGACTAAAGTTCAGTCTTCAGGATATCAGTCTGTGCTTCACAATAATACTGTGATTGTGAAGAAAAGAAGGCATTTATGCAACAGTTGCAAGACATCTTCAGTAAAGTGGGACAAAATGAGTCTGTCTTAATAATGAGGGACCTGAATGCTTATATTGGGGCATTCAGAATAAGGTATGAGGATTATCTGGGTAGACATGGTTGGGACAACAGGAATGATGAATAAGAAGACATTGTAGATTTCTGTATGGGAAAATGGTCAACCCCCAGTATAAACCACTGGTGGACACAATTAGCTCCATGCAGTGGGCAGTGAAGCCTTTAAGGTTAACAGAGGCCAGGCTGAAAACCTATAAGCTGACTGAAGTGTAAGTACAGGAGGTGAAGAAAGTGCTCAGAGCCGTAGCACCTCAGGATGAAGAGGAAGCAGGTGGAGCTGAAGAGCAACAGCATTTCTAACAGCACATGTCAAGGTAATAGAGAAGATATATTGTCAAACAAGGTATGGAAGGAAGTTACATAAGGAAAGCTGGTGATGGAGTGCAAAAGTCCAGTAAAGTTATCAAAAGGAAGTAGTGCAGGAAAAAGTGGTTGACAGAAAAGACAAACCAAGCTAAGATGGTTAATAAAGAGGGTAAGAGAGCATGATTGCAAAGAGCAAGGCATCAGTGAAACTCTACAGCTTAGGAAAGTAATTTAGCAGATAACACAAATACATCTCTATTACGTTGCAAGGTGAGAAAAGAAGGATATGGACGATAGATGGTAGACACCATTCATAAGGGGCACCAGCAATAATTTGCTCACCATTCTAAGTGATATTAAAGAGAGAGGGACGCAATACTTCAAGATACTTCTGAATGAAAAAAAATTCAGAGAAGCAGTACTACCACATGCCACATGCACTGCATGGTAACTGCAGAAGAAACATTCTAGTGTCACTGTATAAGAACAAAGGACTAGTCACAATCACAGGGTACAGAAGAATCAAAGTCTTGTCCCACTGCATTAAAATGCTACAGACGGTGACTGATAAATGAATATGCAGTGTAGTAGAAAATAAAATGGAATATGAGCTGTTTGAAATTAGAGGTAAGAGTCCAAATGTGTATTCCTAGACTTGGAGAATGCATATGACAACATCCCAAGAAAGCTTATTTTGCAACTTCTCTGATAGTTTGCATTCTAAGAAATATTGGTAGAATTAAAGCAGGCTCTGTGCATGGACCCAATGACATAAGTAGAAATAGTGTTCAGACTCCCAGAGGAGCTCCCAGTGGTAGTGGGTGTGCATCAGAATTGAACACTGAGCCCATTTCTGTTCATAATGGTCAGACTACATCAGCAAACAGTTCAGGGGGTAGAAATCAACAACGTTACTCTATACAGATAATTTGACACTACAAGCAGACTCTAATCAGAAATTCAGCATATGATAGTGGACTGGAATACCAAATTGAAGGCACATGGAATGATACTGTGAAATTTGAGGTAAAGAGAAAATTGTGAAAAGGGGCAACAGCTTCAAGTGTCTGGGATGTATAACAGAAAAGAAAGGAATCTGAGTGAGTAGTTTAAACCTAGAATCAGAGGTGCTGTAGCTAAAGGACACCAAGAGTCAAGGGTAATGTTTGATAGTAGAATGCCAAATAAGTTGAAAAGTAAGGTATACAAAATATTTTATTTATTTATTTATTTTATTTTGCATTTGTTAACCGGGTTAGTCTAGCTGAGCATTAGCTCGTTTTCAGTGGAGACCTGAGGAGAAAAGCTCCAAATAGTGTTGTGAGCAGTGCTTTTGTAGGGCACAGAAACACAAAGAGTGAAAGTAGAGGTGGTGATGAATCTTGAGGTGATGGAGATGAAGTCCCCGAGATGGGTAGTAGGTCGTTATGTTGTGGGATAAGTAAATAAGTAAATAAATGAGGACATTATAGCAATTACAGAAGTTCAATTACATGTGCGGGAAAGTAGAAGAGGCAGGAAGAAGGCAGGAGGAGACCAGGACATTCAACCAACAGATGGATGGATGGGTTGCTTGGCAGAAGACCTGTGACAGAAATGACTGCCAAAGAACACAGGAGATTGGCTGTGAGTTGAGAGAGGTGGCAGGTGTTAGCATCCTGACTCAATGTAAAATGGGAAAATGGGAACAATTGCTGAAGATAATGATATTGATGGGGAATATGATATAATGAGCTGTGCTTGCAGAGATATGCTTCTATAAAAGTGAGCATGTGCATGAGTAAAAAGATGACTACACATGCTCCTTGTGCTCAAATAAAATGTTTTCTTACTGCACACGTGGTATGTGCATTTGTTCAGACTATACTACAAGGAGCAAGCACAATGTGATACTAATGTGCACTTACCTCTACTCCTCTAGTCATTCCCTATGCATAATCACCCAGACTAAGAATAATAACAAGAATTATTGCTCTAGCAAAGTTAATGCACCATGGAGTAACAATCAACTAGATTAAGGAATTGTCTTTGTACTATTCTAATGTGTCTTCTTTGTCACCAACATGCATATCGGTCTTTCATTTGGTAACTTCAAAATACTTGAGTGGGTATACAGAAGGTATGCTTGGCTTGTAATCCAGTTACCTTCCAGGTCACACCACTGTGACCACTTAGACACCTTAGACTGGTTATGTTTAAATAAGATAAATTACAGTCACTTATATTGATCATAACCAAGTGGTGCAAAATCATAAAGTTTCAGTCTTTTACTCTGAGCATACAACAATACAATTACTAGAAGCAACAAAACCTGAAGCATGCAGCAATATGAACAACATATACATATTAAAAGGGAGGTAAAAGATTTGTTACAGAGATTTTTAATTGCATTTTAAAAATAGCATGTTAAGATTAGAGGTTTTAGGATTAGGAGATGTTAGAATTTCTGAAGAAGGTTTGACATAGGAAGAATAATTCAATTTAGACATGTTAGAAGGGAGGTTGTATAGTGTTAGATGTAAGTGCTTGTGAAGTTAGTTAATGCCATCAGTGGATGCCTGAAGTTGGTACAAGTAGCGCCTTTCCTTAGCAACGTTAATAATTTTTCTTTGAATTAGCCTCACATAGATAGATTGTGGTATTCAGCTAGGAGAGAATTCCATAATCTTGGTGAAAGGATACAGAAAGCATCTTCTGTAGATGAAAGTGAATTAATAAGCCTGGTCAGTACTGTAACACTATTTGTTTGGGACTGAAGGAAAGGAGTGGACTTGATGGCCAGGCAAGTACCAGGCAATTGGCCTATTAGCCCTTCCAAACCTAGCCAAAAAACCCTCTTCAAAAAAATATTCCATCCAGCAAGACCAAATAGAGGAGGGGACAATTTGATAATTTCTGATTATCTTTTTTTTCTTGAAAGTGGCCATTGTGTTGCTTGGATTGATGTGAAATGGAAGTTTGTTCCAGAGGTGAAGGATATGTTGTGATATGAATCTGTTTGGACAATCTGTCTGATTGATCTGGTGATGAAGTGTTAGCTCCTTTAGCAAGATGTTTGAGGTTCCATTTATTCTGTGAAGAAATATGAGGTCAAAGAGGGTTGGATCTTTCATGGCCCAAAAGACCAGACACAGATTCCCATGGAGGAGTCTATAAGAGACTAAGTACAGAGAGGGGGGCTGCCAGTCTGTCCTTTTAAGATTTCTCAAGACACTGATGCTTTTGGTTATGAATCTTTGTGGTCTCTCAAGTGATATGATATGACAAATAAATGCCAAAGGGGTATTATATTCAGTAATGGGTCTGATGTAGTGTAAGTAAAGTGGAATTAAGACTTCTTTTGATCTTTGAAAGTTAAATGAGCCTGAAAGAAGGTTTTCAAAACTACTGCCAATACATGATGGTCGAATGATAAGGAACTATCAACAGAAGCCAGTGCTGATGGATTTACTGCCTCAGCAACTTAGATGACATCAGAATCACAAAGCAGACCAAATGGTTGTGCCATACTAAGGCTATGACAAAGGCATGTGTTTGCTTTTCGATATTTTTGTTAACTGGAGCATCTTTAAGACTGTGCCTATATATATGATGCATTATTGTGTGTGTATGTATGTATCACAAAGCAGATTGAATGGTTGTGCACATACTAAGGTTCTCACAAAAGCATGTGTTTGTTTTTTGATATTTTTGTTAACAGGAGCATTTTTAGGAGTGTGCCTATATGTAAGTAAAGTAATGTCTTTCGGCTTTTCCCGGTTAGGGGTCACCACAGTGGAGCGCCAGTCCACTTATTATCGACAGTAGATTTTTACAGTGCCAAGGTGCTAGCCCAATGCCTGACCTTCAACAAAGGTAGACCAATTCATGCACACACCTACCTGCATGTCTTTAAATGTTACTTGACCACAGGGAGGACATGCAGACTCCACATAGAAGGCACTCCAGCTGAGAATAGAACCAGAAAACCTCTTGCTGTGAGGTGACAACGCTAACCGCTGCGCCACTGCAGCCTCTCTGATGCATTATTGTGTGTATATGTGTATATCACAACCCAGACCAAATGGATATGCACATAGTAAGGTTATGACAAAAGCATGTATTTGCTTTTCGATATTTTTATTAAATGGAGCATCTTCAGGAGTTTGCCTACATGTATGGTGCATTATTAGCAGTTTATTAACATCCCTGGAATGTTATCAGTTGTTTTAAAATTTATTTAAGCCTGACAATGTTTGCACTACTTGTTAAGAACTGAAGTAATTTATATACTGCATGTGCCATGCATACACACATAGAAAACTGCAAAGATACACTAACCCATTTAAAAACCTCCCAAGCTCAAATCTACATTTAGTTTAAAGGGAAACAGCAAAAGAATGAAGTAATGTAAAATACAGACTGTGTTTTCCTTTTATTTCATTATAAAAAAAATAATAACAATACATACTGCACTTATAAAATGTAAATGCAACTATTACAAAATAGGGTCTATATTATAAACCTGATAGATCTAAACAGTGAACACATGTACATCGACACATTAAGAGCGATGTACAATAACAGCAAAACATGTATTCAGCGAAAGTGAAAACACTGAATGTGTTTGTTTAGCCAGCAGTGTGATCCTGAGGATAAGGAAATATATCCTTTTCCCACTGTAGTGCGGTCTCGGAGTTTGTATATTTAAGTAGCCAAGGGTGTGTGTGGGGGGTGGGGGGGGGTGGAGGGCTTGACCCCTGCAAAAGTGTGTTATTTTACTTTTATTTAGTTAATTTCAGTATACCTGCATGGCGCTGTTGGTTAAACAAGCACATTTGGTGTTTCAAATGTCTCTGAATACGTGTTTTGCTGTTATTATACATCGCTTTTTATGTGTCGATGTACGTGTTAACTGTTTGGAGCTTTCGGGTTTATAATATAGACCCGAAAAATAATACTGGCCACATAAAATCTATTGAGGTGGGGGGGTGAATAATGGTTAAGATGTTTACCTCACAGATACAATATACAGGGTTTGAGTATCACATTTGTTGAGAACCTGGCTAGGCTTAAAATGGCCAGCCAGGGTAACTAGACTAGTACACACCTGTGAACCTATTTCTAGACATCAAGCTTATTACTTTAAAGTGAAAATTGTAGTGTAAAATAAAAACATTGACAGCACTAATTAATTTTAAAATGGTGTTACTGGCAAAATGAACATGGTTATTATCTACTATAAGCCTAAACTAACCAAAAAGATAACTAATCTGTGAAGTAAACCCTAATATGTAGTACTCACAATAGTATTAAAATGTATAAAACGTATTAAAAAAAATCAACTGGCATTCCCTACCACCCAAGAATTAAAAAGTATCTTTTGACTAGAATACAAAGCAACACAACCAGCCACTTGACACTCTCTTCATAAACTTTGTGGCAATTGCCTAAAGTTCAATAGACAACTTAGCCATTTACTGTAACCCACTGAAAGCAAAGGGCACCGGGAATGCAAATCTAAAAAAAAAAAGAAAAGAAACAGTAGATATATATGATATGCTATGATATGTTCTGCGTTATAAATGAAATATACTGTATAATTAGGGAACTTTGTATGGTACAAGTTGTTTATTATAGACCAAACTTCGCAGTATTCTCTATCTATAAACTTCCCTTTTAAAAGTGAAGCTTGAGCCAGGACTGTGAATGCTACCAGCTGGAAGAGCTGTGTTTGGAAAATGCCTGCAATATTAATGGCATACTTTTCAGTAAACACCTTTAAAGTAGAATGAAAAGATAGTATAATGGGATGTAAATAATTCTCTCACCGTAAGTTTTGTGATCAACAGCCATTATTAATAATGCAAGACGTTCATATACTGTAGCTTTTCAGTTTTAGTTATTTTTGCATGGGTGATAGGCAAAGGAAACAGTTACTATAAGGCTGAGATGTTTGCTGATGTTTGCAGTAATGATTTCAATGTGTCTTTGTTTTTTAAGATATATCTTTGTGCTGTAATGAACTGGCTCTGTTTAACGAACAAGCATAAACTGAACTTCATTTTAAGTGGAGTTTATGAAAACATAGTTTAAAATGAATATTTTTAGCATTTGGTTGTTTTTTAAAAAAGGGTATCAAACCTGAAACTGCTTGATGATATTTTTGTAAATCACATTGTTGGCTACTGCATAGTATGAAATGATGATTTCTACAGTGTCCCATGATGTGTGTTCCTGTAATCATAGTGTATTGGAAGTTGAAGCATCTGGTGAATTACATAAATTCTAACTTGTCTATATCTTGAGTTATATAAACACACCATCGGTAGACTAACTCGGGATGTCATATATCTACAATCTCAAAATGTGGAATATAAAACATGTAACTATTATGTTGCATGTCCAAATAGTGGTTGTTGGACAGAAAAAGCACACACATGTCGAACATTTCTGTGTCATCAACAGTAAATTCACGTTAAAGAAAAATAGAGTGCTGAAGTGTGGATACATTTTTGCAGTAGGCCAAGCATTCCAGTACCAAAAACATGGAAGGCTGCGTAACACACTCCCATTAATATATTAACTCTGAGGTCACAGTATCTTTGAATGAAGGAAATTGTTTAATAGCTAAAACAGTCATTCCCTTTTCCCTAAGGTAGTAAACCCTTTAAATTTTTATATTTTGGTAGACAAATATATTTACTTTACATATTAACTGTTACTTTTATTATTTACAAAATCTTGACTATAATGGTAAAAATGTTTTCTTAACTTCACTTTCACTTTGTTGTAAAGGTATTTTAACGGAAGATTCCTGCCTAAAACTTAATTTGTGGGCATGAAAGGGGGTTATTCAGATAAATTTGCAATGCTGAGGTATTGTGGTAAATATCACAGATGCTTTAACACAACTTGGCCCAATAAATCTTAGCTATGTGTCAGGACTAGTGCAGTAATGGCATTCCAGGGAAAGGGCTGCATAGTAGATAACTGCAGCTGAATTCATGGCATCACTCACTCTACTGAGTAGAAATGAAGTGGCCTCACTCTGGACGGTCATGTGAGCTATTTGGCAGGCAAAATGAGGTGGCTTTTCTGAGGCTATATACATCGACATATACAACAAAGTGTCTACTAGTTACAAGACAGGCACTGTGAAGAGGCCACGGAGGGAGCAGCACAGCAAAGTGCAAACTCATTTCATTATACAGTTAGGGAGGAAAGGGGGTGATAGGAAAATCAGAAATGGGGCAAGCTAAACAGGGTAACATTCCCAGGGGTATCCTGAAGGAAAGACTGGTGGGACGAGGAATGCATTTTTGGGAGAGGTGGAACAGTTGCCCAGTTTCCTTTTTGAAGAAGATTAATGGGCATGACAGCAAGGATCATGACTGGGAAGAAAGGAGAGAATGCAAAAGGTAGGAGGGGCAGCCTAGCAAGCATGAAATGCAGACAGACAGGGGAAGTATGGACACAAAAAGGAGAAACAGTGGTAGGACACAGAGGGTGGGGTGGGCAATTAGTATCAGAGAAAACTGGACTTCAAACAAGGGATGGAGTATGACACAAAAGGAAGGCAGCACCATGATGGGGGTAATGGTATGGAGTATATAAGATCTGTGTGACTGGCCCAAAGGATAAATCATCCAGGCATCTGTCACCTCTGTGGTTGATACCATTGGTAGGTCATGCTTTTGTTGGCCCAATGGTCAGATTTGGCCAGCTGTGCAATTCTGTCAGCCACACAAGGAGATTCTCCAGTATCTCAGTGCACAACTAGCTGCTGACATAGTTCTGGTACCACCAGCTACTGCATCTGATATGAGGTGACCCAGAGGACTCATAGGTTCATATGTTCATAGGTAGGTACTAGGCTATTGGCCCTAGGGCCTATATAAGCCTAGACAAATGGTACCCTAGCTTTTGCAACCCAAGAAAATTGTCTTCCTGTGCCTCTGTCAAACAGAGCCACAGAAGTGATCCCTGGGGTGAATTTCCTATCTCCCATCCAATCATCAATATTTTTCTTGAAGAGTGCTAATGAGGAGCTTTGTTTGATATAGATAGGTAGTTTGTTCCAGAGTATGGGAAAGTCTCTGGGAGAGGAATCTATCCCTCCAGCATGTTCTGTTTATTGTGGTGACAAGGTTTAGGTCCCTAAAGCATGTAGCTCGAAGGGATTGGGATTTCTTTAAGTGGAGCATGTCCAACAGCTCTGGGTTTGACATAGCTTTGTATGTTAGGCAGAGATCACCTCTGAGTAGGTGATATGTGACAGAGTAAAGCTGGAGTTTTTTGAGACGGTCAGCGAAGGGCATCTGTTTCAGGCCAGTAATACTCTTTGTGAGGTATTTCTGCGGCCTTTCCAGTTGTTGTAGATGTCTTGTGAGGTACATACCAAAAGGGGAATTGTTCTCTATAATGGGTCTAATGGGGTCACTAGCTAGCCCTTCAGGTCACACAACAGAAACTATTCTTCATCCCTCTACAGCAATGCAGGCCTGGTGACAGCTGGTATTATGGTGCATGTCATGTGGAACAGACCCAGAAGGCTTCCTCAGCACCGTACCCTTTACCACAGCCAAACCTGTTGGAAAAGCAGACAAAACAGATAAGGGAAAAATACAACATATTATTAAACATGCATATGATGGCTTGTATTTCAGTTTTAGATGAGATATTTGCATGCTGCACATACTCTGACACCTGGCTTCCCAGTTTATGGGGATATTCATTGCCACTGCAAAATATAAAACAGACACTAGTCAGTACAGTTTGCCCCTGCTAACAGAAGGCAAAGGCAGCAACAGACAATAGTTAGGAAATATAGCTCAAAAATCTGCCACAAAATGCTGTCTCTCTCTCTCTCTCTCTCTCTGTCTTGCTAACCCCTCCCACCTGCTGGGTGAAGGTCAGGGTGGTGCTTCTGTGGGTCACTACACTGCTCACCACTGTGGGTGGGTGTTGCCCATGGCCAGTGGTATCACTCACTACACTGTCAAGCTGGTGCACACAACTTCACACACAGGGCCATCATAATGCACTCTTGTTAGTCTCTGTGCAGATACAGCAGCAGGCTTTTGTTTTCTGGCTGCATCAGGTAGGAAGTCTGCTGAACCATGTGTCTGGAGAGGCTAGGTCCATTCAGCAAGCCAGAGTGAGAAGAAAAATGGAAGCCCATGGCTGCATATTATAGGTACCATGTGATATGCATCATCTGACAGCAATAGTGTACTTTGGTAAGCATTAGTAACCCTGTCAGGTTATGCTATGAGCACTGCAGTATCCTTGGATGAACATATTGTAAAACATGATCCCCTAGCCCAGGAAAGGGCAGGGATGAGCACTATTGCAATGACTGTGGATGATAATGTAGACATCATGGCAGTGATTCAGAAATGATCTCACATCATTATCATAATTATCATAATTATTCTGCTTCAAGTCCCATTTTAGCTGAATAAAAAGGGTGACCACCACACTGTAGGAGAGAGACTCCATTACACTGAAATAAATTGGAAATGGGAGTCCAGTGGATAAGAGTTCGCAATGCCATATAGTCTTACTTAAATTAGACAAGAAACTGGTAATGTACCTCAGTGTGCATGGAAGCAGTAGGGGCTAAAGTCCTAGGCAGGGTACTAGACTATGGCCTTCCCAAGTTGTAACAATATCCCATTACTTGGCTGTCTTTCCCCAGTTACCATAAAATGATGTTCAAAGCTCTCAGCATGCATTCTACTTTCCTTGTTATGTTTACAATGATCCCAGAGATATGGCTTTAATGTAAAACATTTATTCTAAATTTTACAGCAAATAGCCTGACAGTCATTTGCTAAACAAAACAAAATGAAAACCTCTCACATTCAAGACAGACGTAACATAATTAGCAGTAAAACTTTCCTTCCACTGAAACCAACAATTATTAATAGTGTATCAGTCAATTCATTAAACTAAAAGAGATGTGCTGGGATTCATAGTTAAAAATCATATGAGCACTAGACAGTAGCTTTGAGAAGGGTGTAGGGATTCAAAGACAATGTGCAATGTATTTCCTAACAGCCTAGAACAGTTCACTCTAAGCAAGTGTCCCTTTTTAGGGACACTGTCTGGTGAATTGACTTTGTTGGAGTCACACACTGTGATGTGAGAGCCGTACACTGCAATCAGTTGCACACCCTCTGCCTTCCCAAATGTTTAGGTCAAGAATCATAGTCAAAGACCCAAACTCAGTTACATATTTTAAATACTATTCTTATATACTTAGAATGTTGCTAGTATAACAGGTTTTATATTAGGAAGAATTTTCTGAAAGATGGGATGTCTGAAACAGACCACAAATATGACACAAAAATCTGGGATAATTGAGAACATTTCCCCCCCTGCACAAACACACACACACACACACACACACACACACACACACACACACACACACACACACACACACACACGCACACACACATGCGTGCACACACACACACACACACACACACACACACACACACACACACACACACACGCGCGCGCGCGCGCACGCATACACATGCATACACACACAAACAGAAATGTGACCATCAGTTCCAGCCACATGCATGACTGTACACCTCAAATATTTGCCTGAGATCAGTGAATGAATAAATATAAGAATAATGGCTCAGAAACATATCTTAGCCCACTGATACCAGAACCATGCAGTGTGACTCTCTGCAACTCCTCTTTGACCTCTCTGCTTCTTAGCTCAAGAATCACAAAGACCCAAAAACAGAAACAGACTTTAAATATTTCTCTTATATACATAGAAATTTGCTAGAATAACAAGCTTTTTTTTCTGAAGGATACATCTGAAACTTACATTTCTGTCAATATTTAGTCACTGCAATACACAACAATTTGCCAGAAAGCCATAAATTATACAAGGAACAGCTCAAAGTACATCATTGTTTTCTTAATTATAAATTTGGCAAAGTACTGGAAGGACAAAGGCTCCAAAGGGGAACATTTTTAAGTACTACTGTTTTAATCTTAATTTGTTAGCCAGGCAGTTCCAATGGCCTGTGGACAAACTGTTTCTGTTCAGGGTGATGCAGGAGCACTGTCTTATTAAGTGACTTGTTCAAAGTCACACACACAGTATCCAAATGGAAGTTAAAGGAGTCAAAGCTTGCACATCTAACAGGTCTTTAACAGCAGAAAACCTTAATTTTCTGAGGTAAATGCCAGACAAATTGAATTAATTTTCTGAGCAATAAGAGCAATGAAACATAATAGCTGTAATACGCAATGATTTCTCAGAAACTGAAGACTTTAATACGCGATAGGGGAAAAATGTGAGGCAAAATCAAACCCATTCTGCAAAACCAGGGACAAGTGAGAGGCAGGCATCTCAAATTCTATTAAAAAAATTATAGAATTACAGGCATTTCACAGACAAGCATTTGTTGAACAATAAAAATTATGATATTTTAATGACAGGCATTATTGACTGAGTATAATATTCATTGATTTACCATAAAATCAAACATTTTACAAGAAATAGGAAATCTAATGACTGATATTATTGACTGACTGTAGTCCTCATTTATGCCAATAAAAATCAAGCATTATAAAAGCGACTGCACAAATATGAGACAAAATCAGAGATGTTCAACAAAATCAAGGACAGATGAGAGGCAGGCAGCAGTTCACTTAAATGTTAAACTATTAACAGGTGTTTCATAAACTTGCATTTTTTAACAATAAGAATGAGAACATTCAAATGGCTACTTTCATTGACTGACTGTCAGAAAATCAAACATTCCGTGGAGAACAGCAAAAAATATGGAAAAAAATCAGATACATTCTGTAAATTTACTAAAACAATGGAACCAGCCCTGGTGATAAGATGTTTAATACAATATCAAGTATTTATCAAGGCACAACATTCAGTTAAATACTATTAAATCACACGTCACAAATCACCTGACAACAAAACTAGTTGCTGATGGGGGGGGGTGACCTAAATAATACATTTGAAATTAAGGAGGTCAAATGGCAGTTGTTACTTTCAGCCAATAAATGTCCCGGATTAAATGAATACACATTAACATAAAATGTATTTTAAAACAGAAAGGATATGTTTAAAACATATTCTTGTGAAGTATTTTTAAATGTTTTAATAATAGTTCTTTCTTGCTTTTTTTCCATTTATGCTGTCAGATGATTTGTGTAATGTGATTTAAAGGTATTTAAGTGAATTTTGTGCCTAGTACGTTATCCTGATGAAGTTACCATTGACCAGGGGCAGCTCGTGTTTAGACTGCAGGACTGCTGCCCCCCAGCTGTAAAAAGAAAAGAAAAATTAAATAAAAAAAAGAAAAGAAAACAAAATAAAACAAATGATAGCAAGTCCCGGAACTCTGCGCATGCATGCTTGGCATTCCCAGAACTCCATGCATGTGTACAGGAATCCAGACTGCTGTTTAACCAGTCCGGATTAGGAAGAAGGCATCAGACTACAGAGATGCCCAGAGGTCTATGCAGTTACAACTGCATAGACTGGAATGGGATCAGATTGCAACATCTGCAGGCTGGATAGCTTGATCTCATGGGAAGGACTTGTATTTCAAACTTAGGCTGGGACTTTGAAGCTGCTGCAGGAATTTCAAACAAAGCTGGGATGGACTCCAAACCCAGGTACCCCCCCAGCTGTATAATTAAGTTCTTTACTTTTATCTTTCTTTGCTAAATCTCTTACTGTACTCGAATACTATTACATCCTGCCATAGGCTTAAAGTACATTGTTTTTTCTATTATTAATTTGTATGTTATTTGGTACATTTTGTTTATTTTTACTTAAGTAGTATTGTAGCGGAGCTTTTCTCCCCGGGCCTCCACTGAAAATGGACATGTATCCAGTTGGACTAGCCCGGTAAACAAATGTAAAATAAATAAATAAATAAATAAATAAATAAGGTACTGTGTGTGTGCGTGTGTGTGTGTGTGTGTGTGTGTGTGTGTGTGTGTGTGTGTGTGTGTGTGTGTGTGTGTGTGTATAAAATGCCCCAGTTAGATATATCTGATGGCTAGAGAGAAACACAGGAAATATATCTGGTGGCTAGAGAATAACTCAACCTCAAACCCTGTACTTTGGGGGCAGTTAGCAAGAGCCTGAATTCCCTACCCACCACCACTTGTGAAAACTATTCAGATTTTTGCCTCATATTTTTGTTCTGTTCTGTTCCTCATACAATCTGTGGTTTTCTGGATTTTGAATTCACTAAATAATGACAGGCATTTGAGATTTTGACTTCATATTCTTCAGAAAGTACATGGTAACATAAAAACTTTTATTCTAGCAATTTACTAAGTATATACGATCACTATTTGAAATTTGTACCTATTTTTGGGTCTATGTTCCCCCACTACTGGCTTTCTCCAGGTGTTTTGTGCTAAGAGGTTGAGAGCTATGGTAAGAACCAAATTCACTAAATGATAGCCATTTAAGTTTCAGTATTCTTGTCTTTCAAGAAACAGTTGATTTAGCATAGTGATATGTTGCTCAGACTGTAGTGCACAGGATCCTGGGTTCAAGACTTAACAGTGAAATGCATGGTGGTAACACAGCATTTTATTCTAAAAACTTTCCAAGATTATATAAGCAATGTTTAAAATGTGTCTCTGTTTTTTGGGCTCCCCCTCCCCAATAAAGTCTGGCTTTTTTTCCAGATTTCTTGTGCTGCAAAGTTGAGAGATGCACTTGAATGTCGAGTAGATTTTACAAGCAGCTGAGGGTTTCAGGGGAAAAGAGGTTTTGTGCTGCTTATGCTGAGTCTACTTGCATTGCTAATAGCACAACAGGTAGTATACTTGCTTTTGATGCAGAAGGCTGTGGGTTCTACTCCCACAGTATGTAGATGCATTGCTGATATTGTACTTTTAAAAGGTGTAGATGCTGCAGTCCTGAGAATGTCCTCTTTGGCCGAGATACCTAGTAATTATGAACCTGTTATCAGTTTGCCATCCATTTCCTATTGCAATATTACTAGCTTATCATGTTTTATTGTAACATAGGCAATTTATTCCTCAAGGGCAACAGGCAGTTTATTTGTAGATGAAACAATGAAATATAAAGTTGTTTGCTAGCAGCAACCTCTTTATTACTTACAGATCTTGTTAATGCAGAGTTATTTTGATGATTTTTACTTCTGCAGAGATTGTGCATATTTATTGATACTGGTGGATTGTAGATGTTTTCATAGACTTTTATGATGAAAATGCTCTGAACTGGGCAGTTTTGCCATTATTGTTGCATGCATATTGTTTCATTGTTTACTGGAAAAATGTTCAAAACAATACATTTAAAATGCCCTCTAACAACTGCACTGTATTATACAAGGAATATAATTTAATACAATCAGGAAGGTGCATTAAAGAACACATGTATGTTTCGTGTGCAAGGGGCCTATGATTTGAAACAGCCCAAAGTTAATCTTTATCTGTCACTGGCCAGATGTATTTTCTTTGAATATGGGTTTCAATGCAGTTTCAATGAATGTGAGTTTCAAGAGCAGAGGCGTTTAAATGCTAAGTCTATTTTCATTGTGAGACTGCATTGCTTTGTTTAGCAGATGTCTATTAGTGTTTGTGCTGAAAAATGTAAAATAAATGAAATTCAAATCATCGTACAAGTAAAGCAGTATGCACATTACAGTGTTTATGTTAAATGGGGTGAAATAGCCAAGTAATGGGACATTCTAATGGCTACAGGTGGGAGGCTCCATTCGACCATGATTTTGTGAGGGGGAAGGGCGGCCAATTCAAAGACAGCACCGGCTGAACTATACCTCTGAACTGTCCAGATTTTTGCAGAATTAATAGATTTTTGATTCTTATTTTGGTTTGTTCCTCATACAAGTTGTGGTTTTCTGGCAAATCATTTAGGAATGAAGTCATTAAATAATGACAGACATTGAGTTTCAGACTTCATACCCTTCAGTAAAATGCATGCTAAAACAAGACATTATTCTGTCAACTGTCTAAGGTCATACAAGTGAAATTCTTAGTACTGTTTGTAAGTTACCCCAGTATATTTGGCCTTGTCCAGATTTCCTGCGTTAAGAGGTTGAGAGGTACGTGCAAATAAATTGCTTTACAGAATTAGGTATATCCAAACCTCTCAACTCCCTCCAACTTTGGATCAAAATGTTGCTCTCCCCTAACAATCCCTCTGCAAAATGGCAATTTTGAAATAAAATATGGACAGTTTACAATTAATAAATGATTGTTATGATCAGAGTTATAGATTACTTTTATTTCAGAAATGCATGTAGATTCTCTTATTTTGTAAACTGCTCAACTTAACAGTACTAATATTAAAAAAGTGTCCCTTTTTTGACTGGTTCCCAGCTTTATTGTGTGGCTATTTTATATTTTCACATCACATTTTTGGTCCATTTTTCATAAAATTGTGGTTTTCTGGGAAATTAGTGGCAAATCATTAAAGATTGAAGTTAGGAAATAATGACAGACATTTGAGTTTCAGATTTCATACCCTTCAGAAAATTCATACTAATGCAAGACCTACTATTCTATTATGTTTATACAAGCAATATTTAAAAATTGTCCTTATTTTTGGGCCTTTGTCCCACTTCTATTTATGTCTTTACCCAGATTTCTTGCTCTGAGTTTGAGAGGTATGACAAATGTGTCAAGGCCATCACCATCAGCTAGAGACATTTCAAACTGTGACATACTTGTTGCACCCCACTCCCCCATGTAGTGATTCAGGAAGTGTTCCAGCAAGGCAAGGAGCAGTTATGCAGTGTAAGTGTGCAGAGTATCCTCCCATCCAAGGTAGACACAAGTACTACAGTGGTTTTTCATCTGTCCTTGATTTTACAGAATGTTCTGGTTTTATGTCATATTTTTGTACTGTTGATTAATGCTTCTTATTATTCAGAAAATGCATGTTGTTGCAGTGCCTGTTGCTCTGTGTTTAAGTAGCAATGCTTTAATGACCATCAGGTAAGCTTGTCTGAGATTATAAGATGCAAGTAAGCTTTAATAGGCATACTGTTAAAGAATTACCAACAGTGAAAGCCTTTTTACTGTTGCTATGCACAGAATATGTACATAACTAGATAACGTCTAAGCTTTAGGTATTGAAATGTATATGGTAGTATTTGTAATAAAGGACATGATTACAGTATTTTCAGAAGCTCATTACATTTGTTGGAGACTTGCAGTCATCTTTGCAGGCTTTGCCCGTAAACTAAACAGAATGCCAATCTATCATGTGTGGTCCATAACCTGTGCAGTAATCCTTTAAGCAATTTATCTTCAGTCTCTTTCTTGCTTGCTGTTCACCTTTTACTTTGATTATGTTTTCCCCATGAAACAAGTAGATAGTTGCTGTCAGGCACCAGGTCTTTTTTTGGATAAGAAACATTGTTACAAGTGAGAGTATCACAGAGATTGCTACTTTCAGCATGCTACTTGGTGCTTTTATAAAGCTGAATATAAATTATAATTAGAACTGCAGTGCAAGGAGAAGTGGTTTGAGTTGAGTGCTGCTTGTTTTTTATATTTGATTTTGACTGGCATTCCAGTAATGTATTTAAAAAGTAATTTATTTTTTCATGCCTCACAACCTTTTTGTTTCCATCTAGATATTAAGTAAGCTGTCATATAGCCAATGCATCGAAATATTTTTTCTTCTACAATTCATTCTGTCTTGATTGGACTCTCATAATGATGGTTTGGCACCCAGAGAAACATATTTAATTAAAGTCCCAGTTTTTGTGGTTTTGAGCATAGTTCCTCCCCTTTCTAGTTGGCCACACCCCATCCCATTGACCCCACCCATTCAGCTGTCTTCTGCAGTCCCTCTTTGATTTGAAGTCACCAGCCACCACTGCCATTGAAGTGTAATGAAAGTGCTTGATATTGTATTAAATGTTGTCTTCTCACCAAGACTGGTCCCATTGTTTTTAGTGACTTATATCCAGTTGGAATTGTGTTTCTTGTTACACATTCCGCAAACTTATTGACAGTTGATATGTTCTTCATATTTGGGTTAAACTAAGGAACACATTTTTGTCATCTGCCTGAGTATGCTCATCCATGACTGCACACATACACACAGACACACAACCACACACACACACACACACACACACACACACACACACACACACACACACACACACACACACACACACACACACACACACACACACACACACACACACACACACACACACACACACACACACACACACACACACACACACACACACACACTAGTACTGCAATGTCTTCATCACTGTGTGCTACTGTTTTTTTTTCCTTAAAAGAAAAAAATAGCAATATAGGCTTGTCCAGTTTTACTGTGACTAGATCCAGGAAGTCTCTCTCTCACTCACTAGTTTTACATTTAGTAACATTTGTTGATAGTTGTTTTCCTTTCTAGGGTTAAAATGCATTTCATTCATACAGCAAATGCATTTTAGCACATTTTACTCATATGTTTGCTAAGGTGGCTTCTTCTCTCTTTTTCATTGTAGGCTGTACATGGGCAGTACAACTTCTGTGGGGTTTTTATTATTCAGAATTTCTTGAAGTACTCTTTTTGTCTGTTTTTGATGCCCGCTGAACTAGTAACAAGAGTACAGACAGCAGGACACAGCACTCCTTCATCTAAGCAAGGGTTGTATAGTACCTGTGTTCCTCCCAGGGTTGGGCTCTCCCATGGAAGGGGGCATGCGTGGTAAGCACACACATCTCCTGTGGGTGAACTGGACCTGTCTATAGGTTTTCCACACAATGATGCAACATCTACTGAGGCTGTGTATTTGGTGCCCTCCAGAACAGTAAGCAGATTGCTGCTGACATCAGTTATCTTCCTTATCATTCTGTTACTGCCTTGCAGCCTGCCTGAACTCATTGTGCCATCTGCTGTGTGAATAGTGGAGCATCTCTAATCCCTTGGCTTTGCTATTCTATCTACTGCCTTCACCACTTTTTAGCCAGTCATTATTCCTTCTTAGTTCAGTCTGTCTTTTTTATATTCCATTTTTTCTCTACTCCTTTCTTTTTATAACTTCTTGATCTACTGCATTCCAGCACCAGCTTTCCTATGTGCCTTATTAGCATATCTGTCTCAGCCATGTGTCTGTTTCATTATCTTTACACATGCTGTTTTTGATGCTGGCATTCTATTTTTGGCTCCACCTCTTTCTTCTTCTTCTTCCTGAGGTGCTAGAACCTGGGTTATTTCCTTGAACAATTGTACTTTTCTTTCAGTAAGCTTCCATATTTGTAATCTAGTCTATGTTGACCTTAGACCTTTCTCTGACCACTGATAGCAGCTTATTGTGGTCACCTGTGCTTTATGCTAAGACTAACTTTGCACTGTCTGACCTTACTAAGACAAGGTCTACCTGATTTGCATGCTGACCACTCCTGAACCATATGTTAACCACATTCAACAAACACCACTACCAATTATATGACTGCAAAATATTAAAAGCAAACTTATAGCCCCAACATAAATACTTTTAAAACTTCCCACTCCAAAAAATACTTTAACCCAGAGAGCTTCCAAAATGAACTGAAAGCATGTGACAGGTCACCTATGCTTCATCTTGAACTTGATGAAGCAGTAATCTACTTTAATACTAGATTTCTCCAAATACTAGACTACCATGCCCCCTATCGCTCTTCCTGCATAAGAACCAAAACTGCCCCCTGGCTCTCAAAGGCAACTAGGCAAAAGATCCTTCTCAGAAATAAAATTTGGGCTAAATGGCGAACCTCCAGAAATCCAACAGATCACCTCTACTTTAAACAATTAAGAAATGCCACCAAGGGGGCGTGGCCAAGGATGAACACAGGATAGCAGCAGATTTCTTCAGCTCCACCAATTTCATTACATTGACAGGAATTAATTACTTAAAAAATTAATTTTTGAAGTAATTTTCTTTCTAAATATGTTTGTTTTATATAGTTCTTGAACTATATCTAAAAAAGAAAGGAAATCTTAATAATATTCCTGTCAGAAATTACTTTGGAAATTTTCCTGTCAGTTTATCAGTCTGAAATGAGTTCCAGTAAGACAAATTCTCAAGACTCCAGCATCAAGAAAGAACTTCAGTCTCTGATAATTATAGTCCAGCAACTTACTGCTAAGATGGATAAAATGGATACTAAAATAGACACTTTCATAGAAAAACTACAAAACAAATAGACTTGTTACATATGGACCTGCAACAACAGAAGATCCAGATGACAGGCATAGAAGAAGCTGTGAATGACATGGAAAATAGAATACAAGAAGAGGAAATCAACATTGAGTTTCTGCTGAAACAAAATACACATTTACAAACAAAGCTGGATGACCTGGAAAATAGATCTAGGTGCAATAACATTAGGATTTTGGACTGCCAGAAAATATTGAAGGTAACAATATTACTTCTTTTTAACAACATGGCTCCCTAAAACTTTAGATTTACCAGAAGCATTCTCTTTTGGTATCGAAGAGCACATAGATCTATAGCTAATACTAACTCTAACAAAAACTATCCTAGATCAGTTATATTTAGATTTCTATCATCTTTTGATAAAGAGATGGTTCTTAAATCTGCTTGGGCTAAAGCTCCTGTTAAGATTAATGAAACAACTGTGTGTTTTGACA
>NC_056734.1:895480381-895582881 GCF_019279795.1 Protopterus annectens | reverse complement strand
ATAAATAAGCTTAAATCAAACAAAGCACCGGGTAATGATGGTATTATACCAGAGATATATAAAATCCTTTCTAAAAATACATATTCATTAATACATAAGGTTTTTATTTTGGCCCAAACTGAGTTAATAACCCCCCCCCATCTTGGCAATATACATTTATTTCGCCAATTTTAAAACCTAATAAAGATCCAACTAGATGTTCTTCATATCGGCCCATCTCATTACTTAATGTTGATTATAAAATGTTTATGAATATCTTTGCTGATAGATTGAAGACAATCATTCCCGGCATTATAGATATAGATCAGACAGGCTTCATTGTAAATAGAAATACTTTTGATAATATAAGAAGAACTTTAACATTAATAGATTTTGCAAATAGGAAAAAGAAAGATTTAACACTTATTAGTCTTGATATAAGTTCAGCATTTGATTCAGTAATTTGGGACTATCTGTTTACCTTAATGAAGTGCACAAACTTCTCCGATGCATTTGTAAATCTAATTGAACATTTATACAAAGGAACGTTGGCTTATATTAAGGTAGGAACATATGTTTCACAAAAAATACCCATTCTTAAAGGTACAAAACAAGGATGTCCACTTTCTCCACTATTATTCACTTTAGTAATGGAGCCTTGGGCTAATTTGATCAGAAACAGTACTGACATAGAGGGTTTTGAAATAGATGAAAATACAACATCCAAAATTCAACTTTTGCAGATGATGTTCTAATTACATCAGCAGGATCTAATTCTTCTATACAGTCTCTATTTGATAACATGATGAATTTTAAAAGTATTTCTGGTTTAATATTCAATGAAGAAAAACTAAAATACTACCTATATATACACGAAAAAATATTCTCATTAGTGATTTTACTAAATATGTACCCAATTCAGGTCAGATAACTTATTTAGGTATAATACTATCTAAAGATATTAAATCTATTATATATAATAATTATAATACCTGTTTTCTTAATATACAAAATCTTTTTAATACCTGGAATAATATGTTTTTTACTATGGAGGAGAGACTTACAATTATTAAAATGATAATATTCCCCAAGATTTTATACTTAATACAATCAATAATACTTCCACCTACAAAAATAATTATCAAGAAACTGAACACACTAATGTTAAATTTCTTATGGGCACCTTATAGACCTAGGATTGCATTAAAGAAACATACTAATAGCTGTTCTCAAGGGGGTATTTCTTTTCCAGACTTTTATTTATATACTATCTCTTCTATTGTAAAAGTTATTACTTTATTAATAGATCAGTCATATGTCACAAAATGGAAAGATTATTGGGAGCTAATTAGTATACACTTCATGAAAATCTCCTTAACACATAAAAATATGATTGTAAATAACTCCATGTTATGGTTACTAAAGGAATTTTGTACTTCACCTATTACACCTAAACATATGGTTTGTTACCCATTAAATATTATTATTAGTTATCATAACTTTATATTCATGCACCCTAAGTATAGGGAATGGAAATTTATTGTATTTCCTATAATGTATACTCAGGGTATGCTTTTGTCATCTACTTCTGAAGGAACTCATTTAGCTATAGATAATGATCTAAAGTACTGGTATCAGTTGATATCTGATAATAAAGTTAAAAATCTAGATTTCTTAAAACAAGAATTTGATCTAAGAGAAACTTGCTGGTTAGAGGTTCAGACCTTTAAACAACATCTCATTAATAAAATAGATTTAATGTCTATAACTGTTAAAGAATCTATTCCAACACTGATTGATTACTTGATATTAAATTTACAACATAAAGTTTCTGATAAAGGTAAACTTTCATACATACATAAAGTTATCAGACAAGAAACTTTTTACAGTGTAGATTCATACTGGAATTATTTCACTTCTATTAATGGGGACCCACCAAATCAACAAGATAAACAATATATATTGGAATCTGCTTATAGAACTACATCTTCCATTGTCTGGAGACTTTATACATGGAAATTTTTACATAGATCTTTTTATACACCTTTTCATGATGAATAAAATAAATAATAAAGATAATCTATGTAAGAGATGTAATGTAGAAATTAATGCTGACTGGGCTCATATGTTTTAGGACTGTATAAAATTGAAAGAATACTGGAAGTCAATTAATGAATTTTTGCAGGCTCTTTTTACAGATAATTTCATTATTTCTAAATCTCTTATATTATTCAACACACCTGTACCTCAAAGTGTTAAAAAGGTTAAGCTTCCCTTGTTATGGTCTATTCTAGCAGTGGCTAGGAAAATAATAACTAGAAATTGGATTTCAGATACACCTCCTTCGTTCAATGAATTTAAAAATGTTATGAATATAGTGTGCCATATGGAAATAAACACAATTAGGACTAGAACAAATAGAAAAACATCTTATTTTATTGTATGGGATAATTTACAAAATTTGTTAAAAAAATTTTAATTTCAATAGCATGGTATTTTAGTTTAATTAATTGATCTGATTGTAGTGGATGTCTTTGTAAATACTTTAGTTGTTTTGTTGAATATTATAATAATACCTATTTTTAATTACTTGTATAAAATTGTTATGATATTTCTCTTATATGTTAAAACAATAAACCTGTTTTGAAAAAAAAAGAAATGCCACCAAGAAGGACATTCTTAAAGACAAAAAAGACTATTACCTCCACCTACAACAAACTCACAAACAACATCCTCAAAAATCCTGGTCTGGCATTAACAAACTTCTTCAACCAGGACACGCTAAAACTCCTGACCCTATAGGTTTCAACCATAATAACTCTAACCAGATTCCTGATGCCTTTAACAACTATTTTACTGAAGCCATTCTGTCCCTATCTAACACATTACCATCCACTTCCACTCTCCCATTAATAACACCTAATACCCCCTCATCTACCTTCCATATACATCCTGTACCTACATCCCTCATTTGCAACCTCCTTCAAAATCTCAAGCCATGCACCCCTTCTGCTGACTGTCTTCCAGCTGAATACCTGCAAATTGCAGCTAAAGCCATAGCCTACCCTATCTTCATACTTATAAATAGAACAATTTCAGAAAGCAAAATCCACTCTCTATGGAAGATCTCCCATATAATCCCTTTACACAAAGGTGGCTCATCAACTGAGCTCTCCAACTATCGGCCTATTGCCTTACTCTCTCCATTAGCTAAAATAATGGAGAAATGTATACACAGACAACTGCTTGACCACCTACTACAAAATAATCTACTTGCAGATTGCCAACATGGTTTTAGGCCTTACCATAGCACAACTGCCCTGCTATCCTTCTCTGATTCTATAAACAAAAACCGTAACAATAACACGTTTTCCTCTGCTCTATTTATTGACCTTTCTAAAGCTTTTGATATGGTGAACCATCCCATACTTATTGACACTCTAAAAGCCCATTCACTAGACCCACAAGACACCTCAACTGCACTTCACATTAACCTCTAACAATGGAACCATCATATCCCCTGATACTACAACCCATCTTCTAGGTGTTACAATAGACAACAACCTTAGCTATAATGACCATATTAATTCCACTATAAAGACGGTAAACAAAAAACTAGGGACCTTATACAGAATCAAATCCTTCCTTACCCCTGCAGCCAGAAACACTATAGCCCTAACCCACCTAATCTCCACCCTGTTCTATGCTTCTGCTATCTATACTAATCTTTCTAAAACCAACCTTACCAAACTCTCCACCTGTTATAATAACATAGCCAGATTTGCTTCTGGTACCCCATTTAGAACTCATCATTGTCACAACCTCAAACAGTTGGGTTGGTTAGAACTACAGAACCAATTACTTTTTCAACAACTTGTTATCACCCAAAAGATCCTCTACTACCCTAAAAATACCCCAATCCTCACTAATCTCATCTCCCCTTACAAAACTCTTGCAACTCTACGCTCAGCAAATAAACTTCAAATCTCTTCCATTAAATCCAACAACAAAGCTGGGGACTCACTCTTCTCAAACACCATAGGAAAGAGCTGGAACCATCTTCCTTCTGAACTTTCCAACCTTACTTCTACTCTACTTTTTAAGAAAAATCTTAAAGAATATCTTAAATCCCACTGGCTTTGTCCCTGCTCCAACCCTGACTGATATTTCTTGCCCCCTCCTGCTCTTTCTCAAAAAAAAAAAATTCTTTACTTTATCTATCTTCTGTTTTAATTTTTGTTTTTACTAATAGTATTTGATTCTAGCCTAAATTTGCTAAATAACTCTGTATAACTCTACATTTTAATGTTAATATTGTAACAAATTTTATTTTATTTTAATTATACTTTATTGTATTTCTTTGTCATTGTTGCTGCTCGGAGCTTTTCTCCCCGGGCCTCTACTGAAAATGGACATGTATCCAGTTAGACTAGCCCAGTCAACAAATGTAAAATAAATAAATAAATAAATTGATACACTTACTAACTGAATATAAGAATCAAGCGAATAAGGACAACTTACTGGTAAGCTTTTCAATTACATTATGCAGGCTTTGAAAACCATTAACCATACTCTGTTATTAGCAACTCTTCAAACTTATGAGCTTTGGTAAACAGCAACACGACATTTCTTTTTTTCTTAATTACTTCACAGGAATAATCTTCACAATCATGCAAGTAGATGTTAATCTTTTTAGTGGTATTTTTTGTGCCAGAGTACCACATAGTCTAGCATGAGTACTTCTTCTATTTTCAATATTCATAAATAAATTCCTCTTCAGTTTCCAGTGTATCAGCTGCTCAATTCCTAACTCTAATCCTCTTTTGACAAGCTTATGGTTTCAAGATAAAATCCAAAGGATTTTAGATAGATGTGGAATTGGCTGAAAAGCAATGGATTAGTGATTACCTGTAATAAAACAATTTTGATGAAATTTGTCTTCCACCAAAGATTTTCCATAAACTCTAGAATCCCATTCTAAGTTCAGATAGGCATTATTATACCTGCCAGAAGTCAGCTACAGTATATGAATCTCTTAGTAGACCAGCAAATAGTATTGACCCCCAATACAGACAAAATGACAGTTATTCTTCTGCCAACTTACATTTCCCTATAGGTATACAGATGTAGTACCCACTAAAATGAGGATAGCATTAGGTCTCCAGATATTAATGCCAGAAGTACTGCCTCCCAGAGATATGACTTATCCACCCAAAACACAAATAACATTCAATTAGCACTCAATAAAACCTACTCCTTCATCACTATTTGTTATTGTGGTTAATGGAGTAAAATCTACTCCTTCTTCACTGTTTGTCATTGTAGTGAATGGTGCTACATTGTATTATAATATAAAGTCTGACTTCAGCCAGCACAACTCTCATTATGGATTCCCTATCTTGCAATCACTGCCATCCACTTACCTAAAACCTGCATTTAGCAGAAACTGCCCCCTCTTCATCCAGTGGTGAAGCCCCAGCTGTCTTTAGACAGACTATTTTAGTAAGATAGCACCTACACCTTAGAACCCATTAAATCAGAAAAATAAAAATCAAACCTCGTAAATCACCTCAGAAAAGAATATAAATGCACATGTTCTAACAATGGATCAGCTTATTCTGTATGTATTCTCTAATTACTGTTTACATTGAGCTTACTATTTGGTTTAGCAATGTTTCATCCATGTATTCTTCCAAAACCGTGAATATACGGAGCTACTTGCTGACATTTTTAGGGTAAGACTAGTGGAGACCAACTACTATTAGGCCGAATAAGGAGAAGGTAACATTCAACTGTCTGTTGGGTGCCAGGATCTGCCACATAACACATGCACTCAGGTCACTCCATAACATGTACAAGTATGATTCTGTCACTCTCCATGTGGGTGTGAATGAGACATACCTCCCTGGGCTACATGAAAAGAGACATGGAGGAGCGCTCAGATTATGTGGCCCAGGCAGGTATGATCCTAGCCCTGGGCAGCATCCTACCATCACCCAGAATGATATCACAGTACAAGCAGAAAATGATTGACTTCAACAATTGGCTAAGTTTCTGGTGTCATTCTAAGGGGATCCAGTATCTGTCTGCTTGGGATGACATGATTGACAGACCTCGATGCTTTGCCAGAGATGGCCTGCATCTTTCACCCTTAGGTTTCTGGATACTCGCTAAGACTCTTGCTACACCTATAGTGCCTTTTTTAGGTGGTGTTCCAAAGACCAAATTACCACGACAGCTATAAATAAATGCAATCTGACGGTCATGTTGCTCAATGCTAGAAGTATAAATCTCAAGATGCACTCGCTCAAAGCACTCCTCAAAATGGAGAACATCAACATTTGCGCTGTAACAGAGACCTGGTTTAAAGTCACAGAAAGCACCCCTGCACTACCAGGCTGTAACTCATTCCACACCTTTCAGCCTCAGAGAATAGACCAAAGCTCCAAAGACAGTATTCATAAAGGATATGCACACCTCTAGACTAGTAGCCCAGCATAACGCATCAGAGATACTTCAGGTACAACTAACAGTGGGTAAGATGGCGATTCAGGTCGTAGCCTGCTATAGGTCCCCAACCATGCCCCAAGATTCTCATTCCATGTTCCTAAGCACCCTGGAAACTATTAGGGTCCAACCCAACACTCTCATA
The DNA here is from genome assembly GCF_019279795.1 of Protopterus annectens. Lineage (NCBI taxonomy): Eukaryota > Metazoa > Chordata > Ceratodontiformes > Protopteridae > Protopterus > Protopterus annectens. Next base: position 895,576,250 of record NC_056734.1, on the reverse strand, counting down.
CTGGGTGACTTCAACTGCCCCTCCATCAACTGGGAAAACTACTCAAGCACCAATGCACTTGCCCAACGCTTCCTGGAATTCATTAATTCCAATAAGCTGGACGAGCTCATTCTTACCCCCCACTAGAGGAAGCAACATCCTTGACCTGGTTATTACTAACATGGGCAATCGTTGCTCAACACCAATAGTCAATTCCTCCCTGGTTAAATCAGACCACAAACTAATTACCATGGAAATCCACATCTCACCCACAACACCAACAAAGGTATCCACCATGAAAAACTTCTCCAAAGCTAACTTTGGGCTCCTAAAAACAGAGGTGGCTAACTTCATGGCACCTATGCAAAAGGAAAATAGGTGCATGACCGCCGAATCATACACCAATGCACTGTAAGAACACGTACATAATGCATGGAACTAGACATACCCAACAGAACCAAGATGCTCTCCTCCAAAATAAAGGAAGCCAATCTGGTGGTCCCCTGCCATTAAACTGTACAACAGAAGGAAGAAACTGTTGCAGAAAAAGGTGAAGTCCCAAGACTGGAAAAACTTCCTTATTAGCCTCAACAAAAAGTTGAGATCCTTCATCAAAACCTATAAAGCCAGCTATGAAGGCAGAATTGCAGCAGACACTAAAAACAACCACAAAGCCTTCTACAGTTATATCAAGACTCTCCATGGCAATACCCAGATTTGCTCTGAGTTACTGCACAATGGTACCTTCTATACTGAGCCAACAGATATTGCCAACATACTGGCCGACAGATTCAGTGCCAACTTTACCCCTCTCTCCCCCCTAAAGCACCAATCACAATACCAGAAGAATGCCAGGCACCAAGCATTACTGCAGCACAGGTTAAAGTTGCATTGTCTAAGGCCAAGAATAGAATACAGCTACCATGGGACCCGACAATATATCTGGCTGTGTTCTACATGAACTACAAAGTGAATTTGCACCCCACCTGTGTGCCTTGTTCAATCACAGCCTCACCTCAGGCTTTGTCCCTACAGAATGGTGCACTGCTACAGACAACCCTCTCCATAAAGAGGGAGTGACTACATACTCTGGGAACTATCGCTCCATTAGCCTGACAAGTCTGATATGTAAGGCTATGGAACACCTCATTATAGACCTAATTAACAAGGATATAGGGAATCCCCAAATTCTGGATCCCACACAATTTGGTTTTGTGAAGGGTAAATCATGCCTGCTCAACCTGGTTGACTTCTTTGAGTCAGTCACCAGAGCTGTGGATGAGGGCAAGGCAGTTCATACAGCCTACCTCAATCTGGCCAAGGCCTTTGATACCATTCCCCACTCAGGAATTATTGATAGACTCACCAAACTAGGCATCATCCCCTATATCACTAGGTGGGTTGCAAATTGGCTCACAGATAGAACCCACAGTGTGAAAGTAGCAGACTTCAAGTCAGACTGACAACCAGTCACAAGTGGAGTCCCACAGGGATTGGTCCTGGGTCCTCTCCTGTTTGGCATCTACTTCTCAGAAGTCCAGGCCAACATGGAGGGACATTGGCTGACCAAGTTCACCAACGATTGCAAGATGGGAGCTATTATTAACTCCTCAAGTGATGTAGACATCCTACAGAAAGGCCTCACTGAGACTAACGACTGGTGTTGAAACCATGGCCTTAAGCTTAATGCCAAAAAATGTGACGTCATTCCCTTTGGGGAAAAAACTCAGTTTCCACTAATTATCACATTGATGGTAGCCCACTGAACACTGACGGCGTTATAAGAGATCTGGGGACACAGGATGACAGCAACCTCTCCTTCGACCACCACATTGCCACTGTGGTCAGAAAGTCCTTCTATATGGCACATCTCATTACCAAGGGTTTTGCATCCAGGAAGTAAGAGGTCATCATCTCTCTTTACTCTTCCGTCATTAGGCCCATCATCGAGTATAATGCCCCATTTGGCATGTACCTTACTAAACACCTGCAAAAGTTGGAAAGGCCACCAAAGTACCTCACAAAGAGGATCCTAGGCCTTAAACACATGACCTACATGGGCAGACTCAAAAAACTCCAGCTTTTCTCTGTCTCACATCATCTATTAAGATGTGGTCTCTGCTTGACTTACAAAGCCATGTCTGACCCAGCCCTGTTAGAAATGTTTCACCTAAAGAAATCCCAATCCCTCTGCACCACACGCTCCAGGGACCTCAACCTCATTACCACAATCAACAGAATATGCTAGAGGGACAGGTTCATAACCCAGAGACTGCCCATGCTCTGGAATAGACTTCCCATACATGTCAAGCAGAGCACCTCACTGGCCCTTTTCAAGAGAAATCTTGATAAGTGGATGGGAAATAGAAAGTTCGCCCCAGGGATCACTCCAGTGGCTCTACTTGATAGAGGCACCAGGAACTAATGGCGACATGATACCAGGGCATTTCTAGGGGCTAGGCTTGTAAAGGCTCCAGGGCCACTGGCCTAGTACACACTATGAACCTATGAACCTACAGACATCAGCTGTGGTGCCCTGTGTCCTGTAGATAGATGAACATGGACTGTGCACTGCTTTGATGATGGACATTCTGTGTTATAAAAATTGTCTCTAGGTGAATTGGTCAGTTTGACTAAATACTATAATATCATCAGGAATGGGTATGAGTAATTGTCTGTACTACGTGGGTTGAGAACTCATCCTGTTGTCACCCATGCTAGGGACCCATGCTAATGTTGGAAGGGGTTACATGTCCCTACTGGCCAATGTGTGCTAGATATAAAGTCCAACAACAAAAGTAAAAACTCATGGTCATTCAGAAGCCATGCAGTACATATATGACATGGGCCTTCATTACAGAGAGCTTAAGATAACTATACAGTGAAAATTCTAGTTTTTCTGGGACTTTCTTGCAGTTTTTACCAAATGGTTCATCTGTGTGACCCTTTCACCCTTTGGTTTAGATGTTATTTGGAATATTTTTGCAGTGACCCTAATGTTATGGATATCAAGCTTGCTTTTAAGGTCTGTGTTTGTGAAATATGGCCAAACTGTCATTTTATTCCATTTGATAGGCTTTCAATGGCTTAAGGCAAAAGCACCCCCACACAGACACAGGAGTACTTTACAAACACGCATTCTCCTTTCCAGATGTAGTTATTTATATTGTCTTCATGGTGACAGTCTACATTGTCCCTCAGGTGAAAATATTAATATAGTGCTTGAAAAACAGTATCTCCATTTCATGATGGCTATTGGCATGCTTAACTCAACACTTTTTCTTATGCACAGCCTCATTAAAAAGAAAAAACTTGCTTCTGTGTGAGACCCTTTCCATATTGTTGTGTGCTCTCATTATGATTAGCTAGGATTACTGTAAAGTCCCATACCTTGGGCTTACTGGAGTAAACTTTTTCTGTCTGTTGATAATACAGGAAGGGGAACAGAGAGTGGTTAGGGTAGTTATGGCCTTCTGTAGCACACTGACTGTGCAATACCAAGGAGAAAGTCAGACAGCATCTTGATCACGTTTCCCGTTTGCCCCCGCCTGAGGTGGTAATGCCAGGGATAGACAGTGATGTAACTCAGCTAGCTGAAGAAGGTCTAGGCTGTAGTTATGGTGTCCTTTTAGTCTATATGGAACAGAGCATATTACTGCCATGATGTGTGAGCTGCATTTTTTACTTTCACATGAGTTCTTTGAACATTCTGTAACTTCTTTCCCAGCATGACCTACATCACTATACTTGAAAGACCTTTTCCATATCTGTTCAACTACATAATTCCCTTGAAAGAACAATCCTAGAAAATTTCATGTTTCAATCTGAAACAGAGAGCTGACATTCCTTTGGATCTGCACCCTATTTGTTGTGGAACTGTATATCCCAGTGGACTCAAAAATGCCAGATAATTGACAATTTTAGATGATCACTCATAGGTTATTAATTTCACAGACTCTTTGATTTAATATGAATGAAGACCATTTTTTACGGCTTATAGTTAAGTTTCAGTGTACATTTTTAGTTTATTTTGTGTTTTAGTCTTGTAGTTATATTTCTGAAACGTTGATTGACTGAATGACCTTAACTGATTTGTCTAAAAGCAGACCGACACTTTTCCTGTAATGGGGTCACTTCTTTTTCATAAACCCTTTATCCTCCTATGTCTGCCAGCAATCAAACCCTGCTGCGGTTGTGCCCATTCATACCGTTTTTTTCTGGAGCAATAACTGAATGTTGGGGATCCCATTTTCCAGGTAACTATTTTGGGAATTTCTGTTCTGTGGCTTAAGGCCTCCACTGGTGCCTGATGTGCAGTTTCCAGACATGAGAGCCCTGCCACTTCTACTATTGTATACACATGCAGGCCCATGCTTGTGAAGAATGTGAATTCAACTTGACAGAATCAAATGACTGTCCACAGACCAAACTTTGTGCATAATATACCTCTCTCTCACTCTTTCTGTTATTCACCTGGACTGCAGTGGATCAGACTGCCACACAATGGATGGATAACCTTGTGTCAGTCTTTCATTTCCATCCTTCCTTGTCAGGTTTTCTAATGCCTGGTCACTATTTAACCCAATCTATGTTGTATCATACTTAGATATTTATCCATCTGTGCAATGTGTGTGTTGTAATTGTGATCACTATTTAATCCCAAGTAAGTTGTATCATACTTAGGACTTCATTCCCCCTGTGCAATATGGTGTAGTAATTGTCAGATTTTTCAAAATGGAGGCCTTTTCTGTAGTAAGTGCTACTAAAGACAGTCGTGTGTGTCCTTTTATGATCCAGAAATTCACTTGGTAGTATTCAGTGAAGTTTTGTGCTAACAAGACCTAAATATAAACCCAAGAACCAGGAAGGTTGTCATAAGACAGCTGTACTAAAATAATTTGTTTTATGCACTGGACCTACAGCCTGAAAAAAATAATTTGGGGTTCAAAAGACTTCTGAATATCTTTCCTCCATAACAATCAATTCTGTGCAGGAAATATTTCTTCACTGTTATTGTTCGACAGCTGCATGGTATTGTAATTGAAATACTGAAACAAATATGTTTAAAGCTGGATACAGAAGGGTTGTCAAAACTGACTGTTGATATCTGGATAAGCTGTGAGCTAGAACCTATTTATGTCAGTTATCATGCAGTCAGTATTGTTTTCTTTTGTGGTATCACTTAGAAGTCTCATATGAATCTTTCTACTTTCACATCTAGTGCATTAGTCACACTTTTTTTCCGCAGCTCTTCTGAGTTCAGCAGAGAGCAACCATTCTGATTTTCATTGCAATGGACTGTTGCAGAAGGTTTATGACAGATGGTAATTATTGTCTGATGGCAATTTTGTCCACAAGGATGCTTTGCACATTGCCTTAGTCAAACTGTACCTGCTACTTACAGAAAAATAATTTGGAGATCACCCATGTGTGGGGAAGAATTAAATGCTTACAGTTGTTCCACTGCAGCAAAATACACCAAGATATTTCAGTCATACATCAAGAGCACAGCCTGCCTGCTAACATGTTCATTCAGAGTACTGCAATGTAGTGGAACTATATTTCACATCTTGTGCAAGCTGCAGAAAACCATGTCTAAGTGAATATTATCTGAGAAGAGTAAAAGGGACACTGAAGTGGATTCTACTTCTCTGCAGTGGGCTGCTTACGAATGTCTGCATAAATTACTACAGTAATTTCAGGAAAGAACAAAATGCATTCAAACAATGCTACATTCATCCAGTTTATCTCATTAATAAATATTTTGACATTTCAACTGAATGCAGGCAATAATGAGTTGGAAGACAGGGAAAGACACTTTCAGAGGAAAGAGCCTAAGGCATCAGAAAGAAAATTAGCATCCAGACTAAAAAAGGATGACAGTGCTTGAAATTATCAGAGGATGCAAAGCTTCTTTATGCATGAGTGCTATGGTACTGTGACCGTATTAGTCACACAACAGACATTAAAACACCTACCCCTGATTCAGCAACATGCTTCATGTGATGACTGTGTGACTACCTCAGGTAAGGCTCATGGCATAATGTGGACCAAGGTTGATTATCGATTAACTTGGGAAAAATGCATAGACCAGATTGTTGCAAGTTAGGAAACCAGCTTGTACAATCACTGGACTTATGGTGAAGGAAGAAATTTTGCATTTGTGGGCAGGAATTTGATGAGGAATATAAATGAACACACAGAATAGACATGACATGGAATATGCATATGCAATACTTCACAATACTGGAAACCAAGCATGGGTCTTTAAAGGGCTAACTGCAATGTTTAAATATATTTTTAACCACAAAAGGGAGTGGAGATGGGTGCATATGACAGTATTGAAAAAGGACAGCAAGTGAGGGTGCATACCAAGGGGAAACAGGAGAGGTAGGAGTGAGAGTGGGGAGACGTAGGCATGGTAAACTTTGTTTATGTGGGACTGGTAAGCATTTGTTTTATAACATGAGAAACTGGGAAAGGCTATAAGGGAATGTAAAGGTCTGGTAAGAGGGTGAGAATCAGAAGCATGGGGAAATGCACAAACATATAACAGAGCCAAAGACTGAAAGGAAAGGTGCTTATCCACTGAAGATTGATAGTGACAGTGAATTTAGAGGCACAAATAAAGGATGGACACTGGTGATGTGGAGAACTGGACAACAACCAGTGGCGAGCAGTGACACACGAAAGAGTGGAACAATTGGATGGGGATAGGATGGTTATAGCATTCTGCATGCCGCTGCCTGTGTGATACCAAGAAGAAAGAGATCAGACAGCTTTCTGATAACCTTACCCACTAGGCCCCACCTGAGGTGATGGTGGCAGTGACTGACAGAGATATAACTCTATTATCTGCAAGAGGAATCTTTCTAGGTGTGTGAAGCAGACATCTTTCCATCTATGTATCAGATTCCCCACCTCCTCTACTCACCCTCTGCAGTGCTACCAGAGGGAACAATGGGGCTACCAGCTGGTGAAATGCCACCAATGGTGGGAGGTGAAGTCTAGCCTCACTCTGCTGCATACACACATCCACTCCAAGGAGGCAGGCCAGGTTACAAGTGGGTGCATGCAGGGGACATGAGGGCCTGCTGGGGAACTCTAGACTATGGCTGTGCCACTAGCATTGCCATGACAGCGTCTGTAAAAATGGAAGCAGAAATGGACAGAAAAACAATTACAAACAGGAACTAATTATTAAAGAAAGGATAGCAGCAAAGAAAGACAAGGGAGTCAGAGATAAACATATGCATAATACACACACTCATAATGCATGAAACAAACTATGGAATGGCTTCAGACTACTATAGCAATAAAGCTACATATCAGCGTAATCTGCCTAACTGCCTGCATATCTGATACAATTAACTGTTTGGTAGTATCTGCTGTCTGAAAAAGGGTGATGCAATTAGCAGTCCTAATGTGTGCAGATGTCATTTGTAACTTATGGGAAAGAGTAATATTATGCATATAGACAGCATTTATACCATGGTAATGATGTGTTACTCTGCAATACTGTATTCTCTTTTCTACATCCAGCATGAATATAACAAAGAAAAAAAGCTGCAAGGGTAACAATACAGATAACCTGTATAACATTATGCTTATATTCAGAATAAAAGTAAATGCGATACATATGTACCCTCTACATATTAAGATAGGCAGTATTACCTGCACAGGACAGAAAGCAAATACAGTAAAAAATTTGACGGCAATTATAATGACCAGATGGAAAAAATAATGATTACTCCTGCACCTAGAACATCTTTCCATTCATTTCCAATATAGAAGGCTATTCTACTCTATAGCCATTTGAGCTAAAAAAAATTTATTAATCAGAACAGAAATATCTGTGCAGACTAGACCAATACTTGCAATACATCTCAGGTGACCTTACTCTGACCTCTTCTTCCCACTGGCTAAGAAAGTCAGGGCGGTGCCTCCTAAAGTCACTATGGTTGTGCCCATATGCTTATCAGAGTGGTATATGCCTGTAGCATCAGGCACTGCTCTGGCAAGCCTGTGCCAAGCATCCACTTTATACTGGGACCCTTGTAAGAGTCCCCAATCACAGGTCCTTAACCAGAAGATAAAGGAGATTTTACTTTCTTTGTTTCATTATCTGTGAGCCATGCCACACTTAATGCCCTTGGAAGCCACAGCCATTTTTCAAATCTCATTCCAGATAACTAAGGTAAGCTTCTCATGGTCATACCTGCTTACTATTTGACATGTCATGTACCACAGAGGATCCTACTAATTTGACCTGTTGTGATGTGACCATAATGTAGTACAGAAAATGTTGACATGGCAGAGTGGCATTAAGGTTTTAAAGACAGTATGAAACATGGAGCAGATATGTACTGTCTAACTAAGAGAGCAGTTTGACCATCAGATCTTCCATCAGCAACTAGCAGCATTTTCCCACATCTCCATATGGGTTATTGACTCACCTACACCTGGTCAATATGGTGGTCATGCAAGTGCACAGAGTTGTGAGAACCTTTCAGTGCAGCTAGGTCTACAGATGTGGCTACAAACAGCTGTTCAGTAGCATTCATCATATGCTGCTCAGTTAGAATAACAGACATGATTAAAGCCTCTTATTTATATGATACAAAACCCAGCAGCCTCCACGAGTCTCACTGTGCTACAGAAGTTTACAGCCAAGCAATCTCCCAGGCTTGTGTAACTGGTTTTGAAATGTGTTTTACCAAAGCCTAAACGTGTCAATAAGATAAGTGTGAACTTCAACAGTTGCATTTACTTGTTGTCTTCTCATAAAAATGTTTAGTTAATGTGCTTTTTGAAACATTTGTTAATGTTGTAATATAGAGGTACAGTGATGAAGGGTACTGTGAAGTGTTTCAAGCAACAGGATGTTACCATGACACCAAAGGCTGTAAGTCCCTCAGGTGAAAATATTAATATAGTGCTTGAAAAACAGTATCTCACATTTCATGATGGCTATTGGCATGCTTAACTCAACACTTTTTTCTTATGCACAGTCCTCATTAAAAGAAAAAAACTTGCTTCTGTGTGAGACCCTTTCCATATTATTTGTGTGCTCATTATGATTAGCTAGGATTACTGTAAGAGTCCCATGCCTTGGGCTTACTGGAGTAAACTTTTGCTGTCTGTCGATAATACAGGAAGGGGAAGAGAGAGTGGTTAGGGTAGTTATGGCCCTTCACATGTGCACACTGACTGTGCAATACCAAGAGAGAAAGAATCAGACAGCATCTTGATCACGCTTTCCGTTTGCCCCGCCTGAGGTGGTAATGCTGCCAGGGATAGACAGTGATGTAACTCAGCTAGCTGAAGAAGGTCTAGGCTGTAGTTATGGTGTCCTTTTAGTCTATATGGAACAGAGCATATTACTGCCATGATGTGTGAGCTGCATTTTTTACTTTCACATGAGTTCTTTGAACATTCTGTAACTTCTTTCCCCAGCATGACCTACATCACTGTATACTTGAAAGACCTTTTCCATATCTGTTCAAATCTACATAATTCCCTTGAAAGAACAATCCTAGAAAATTTCATGTTTCAATCTGAAACAGAGAGCTGACATTCCTTTGGATCTGCACCCTATTTGTTGTGGAACTGTATATCCTAGTGGACACAAAATGCCAGATAATTGACAATTTTAGATGATCACTCATAGGTTATTAATTTCACTGAACTCTTTGATTTAATATGAAATGAAGACCATTTTCTGACATTATAGTTAAGTTTCAGTGTACATTTTAGTTTATTTTGTGTTTTAGTCTTGTAGTTATATTTCTGAAGAAGCGTTGATTGACTGAATGACCTTAACTGATTTGTCTAAAAGCAGACCCGACACTTTTCCTGTAATGGGGTCACTTCTTTTTTTCATAAACCCTTTATCCTCCTATGTCTGCCAGCAATCAAACCCTGCTGCGGTTGTGCCCATTCATACTTTTTTTCTGGAGCAATAATAACAAGATATGTTGGGGATCCCCATTTTCCAGGTAACTATTTTGGGAATTTTCTGTTCTTGTGGCTTAAGGCCTCCACTGTGGTGCCTGATGTGCAGTTTCCAGACATGAGAAGAGCCCCTGCCACTTCTACTATTGTATACACATGCAGGCCCGCTGCTTGTGAAGAATGTGAATCTTTCAACTTGACAGGAATCAAATGACTGTCCACAGACCAAACTTTGTGCATAATATACCTCTCTCTCACTCTTTTCTCGTTATTCACCTGGACTGCAGTGGATCAGGGCTTTGCCACACAATGGATGGTGGATAACCTTGTGTCAGTCTTTCATTTCCATCCTTCCTTGTCAGGTTTTCTAATGCCTGAGTGCAATATTTAACCCAATCTATGTTGTATCATGCGTTTCTAGATATTTATCCATCTGTGCAATGTGTGTGTTGTAATTGTGATCACTATTTACAACTTCCCAAGCTTATCATACTTAGGACTTCATTCTGGTGCACGTATGGTGTAGTAATTTGTCAGATTTTTTCAAAATGGAGGCCTTTTACTGTAGTAAGTGCTACTAAAGACAGTCGTGTGTGTCCTTTATGATCCAGAAATTCACTTGGTAGTATTCAGTGAAGTTTTGTGCTAACAAGACCTAAATATAAACCCAAGAACCAGGAAGGTTGTCATAAGACAGCTGTACTAAAATAATTTGTTTTATGGATGATAGCACTGGACCTACAGCCTGAAAAAAATAATTTGGGGTTCAAAGACTTCTTGATATATCTTTTCCTCCATAACAATCAATTCTGTGCAGGAAATATTTCTTCACTGTTATTGTTCGACAGCTGCATGGTATTGTAATTGAAATACTGAAACAAATATGTTTAAAGCTGGATACAGAAGGAAAGTTGTCAAAAACTGACTGTTGATATCTGGATTAAGCTGTGAGCTAGAACCTATTTATGTCAGTTATCATGCAGTCAGTATTGTTTTCTTTTGTGGTATCTGCTTAGAAGTCTCATATGAATCTTTCTACTTTCACATCTAGTGCATTAGTCACACTTTTTTTTCCGCAGCTCTTCTGAGTTCAGCAGAGAGCAACCATTCTGATTTTTCATTGCAATGGACAAGTTGCAGAAGGTTTATGACAGATGGTAATTGTGTCTGATGGCAATTTTGTCCACAAGGATGCTTTGCACATTGCCTTAGTCAAACTGTACCTGCTACTTACAGAAGAAATAATTTGGAGATCACCCATGTGTGGGAAGAATTAAATGCTTACAGTTGTTCCATTGCAGCAAAATACACACACCGAGTATATTTCAGTCATACATCAAGAGCACAGCCTGCCTGCCTAACATGTTCATTCAGAGTACTGCAATGTAGTGGAACTATATTTCACATCTTGTGCAAGCTGCGAAAACCATGTCTAAGTGAATATTATCTGAGAAGAGTAAAAGGGACACTGAAGTGGATTCTACTTCTCTGCAGTGGGCTGCTTACGAATGTCTGCATAAATTACTACACAGTAATTTCAGGAAAGAACAAAATGCATTCAAACAATGCTACATTCATCCAGATTATCTCATTAATAAATATTTTGACATTTCAACTGAATGCAGGCAATAATGAGTTGGAAGACAGGGAAAGACACTTTCAGAGGAAAGAGCCTAAGGCATCAGAAAAGAAAATTAGCATCCAGACTAAAAGGATGACAGTGCTTGAAATTATCAGAGGATGCAAAGCTGTCTTTATGCATCAGAGTGCTATAATTGGTACTGTGGCCGTATTAGTCACACAACAGACATTAAAACACTTCCACCCTGATTCAGCAACATGCTTCATGTGATGACTGTGTGACTACCTCAGAGTAAGGCTCATGGCATAATGTGGACCAAGGTTGATTATCGATTAACTTGGGAAAAATGCATAGACCAGATTGTTTGCAAGTTAGGAAACCAGCTTGGCCACCAATCACTGGACTTATGGTGAAGGAAGAAATTTTGCATTTGTGAGGCAGGAATTTGATGAGGAATATAAATGAACACACACAGAATAGACATGACATGGAATATGCATATGCAATACTTCACAATACTGGAAACCAAGCATGGGTCTTTAGAAGGAGCTAACTTTGCAATGTTTAAATCTATTTTAACCACAAAAGGGAGTGGAGATGGGTGCATATGACAGTATTGAAAAAGGACAGCAGAGTGAGGTGCATACCAAGGGAAACAGGAGAGGTAGGAGTGAGAGTGGGGAGACGTAGGCATGGTAAACTTTGTTTATGTGGGACTGGTAAGCATTTGTTTTATAACATGAGAAACTGGAAAGGCTATAAAGGGAATGTAAAGGTCTGGTAAGAGGGTGAGAATCAGAAGCATGGGGAAATGCACAAACATATAACAGAGCCAAAAGACTGAAAGGAAAGGTGCTTATCCACTGAAGATTGATAGTGACAGTGAATTTAGAGGCACAAATAAAGGATGGACACTGGTGATGTGGAGAACTGGACAACAACCAGTGGCGAGCAGTGACTTACACGAAGAGTGGAACAATTGGATGGGGATAGGATGGTTATAGCATTCTGCATGTCACTGCCTGTGTGATACCAAGGAGAAAGAGATCAGACAGCTTGATAAACCTTACCCACTAGGCCCCACCTGAGGTGATGGTGGCAGTGACTGACAGAGATATAACTCTATTATCTGGCAAGAGGAATCTTTCCACAGGTGTGTGAAGCAGACATCTTTCCATCTATGTAATCAGATTCCCACCCTCCTCTACTCACCCCTCTGCAGTGCTACCAGAGGGAACAATGGGGCTACCAGCTGGTGGAAATGCCACCAATGGTGGGAGGTGAAGTCTAGCCTCACCCTGCTGCATACACACATCCACTCCAGGGAGGCAGGCCAGGTTACAAGTGGGTGCATGCAGGGGACATGAGGGCCTGCTGGGAACTCTAGACTATGGCTGTGCCACTAAGCATTGCCATGACACGCGTCTCTGTAAAATGGAAGCAGAAATGGACAGAAAAACAGTACAAACGAGGAACTAATTATTAAAGAAAGGATAGCAGCAAAGCAGAAAGACAAGGGAGTTCGAGAGATAAACATATGCATAATACACACACTTATAATGCATGAAACAAACTATGGAATGGCTTCAGACTACTATAGCAATAAAAGCTACATATCAGCGTAATCTGCCCTAACTGCCTGCATATCTGATACAATTAACTGTTTGGTAGTATCTGCTGTCCGAAAAAGGGTGATGCAATTAGCAGTCCTAATGTGTGCAGATGTCATTTTGTAACTTATGGGAAAAGTAATATTATGCATATAGACAGCATTTATACCATGGTAATGATGTGTTACTCTACCAATACTGTATTCTCTTTTCTACATCCAGCATGAATATAACAAAGAAAAAAAAGCTGCAAGGGTAACAATACAGATAACCTGTATAACATTATGCTTATATTCAGAATAAAAATGTCGATACATATGTACCCTCTCTACATATTAAGATAGGCAGTATTACCTGCACAGGACAGAAAGCAAATACAGTAAAAAATTTGACGGCAATTATAATGACCAGATGGAAAAAAATAATGATCACTCCTGCACCTAGAACATCTTTCCATTCATTTCAATATAGAAGGCTATTCTACTCTATAGCCATTTGAGCTAAAAAATTAATTAATCAGAACAGAAATATCTGTGCAGACTAGACCAATACTTGCAATACATCTCAGATGACCTTGCTCTGACCTCTTTTTCCCACCGGCTAAGAAAGTCAGGCGGTGCCTCCCTAAAGTCACTATGGTTGCTGCCCATATGCTTATCAGAGTGGTATATGCCTGTAGCATCAGGCACTGCTCTGGCAAGCCTGTGCCAAGCACATCCACTTTATACTAGGACCCTTATAAGAGTCCCCAATCACTAGTCCTTAACCAGAAGATAAAGGAGGACCTTTACTTTCTTTGTTTCATTATCTGTGAGCCATATGCCACACTCAATGCCCTTGGAAGCCACAGCCATTTTTCAAATCTCATTCCAGATAACTAAGGTAAGCTTCTCATGGTCATACCTGCTTTTACTATTTGACATGTCATACCACAGAGGGATCCTACTAATTTGACCTGTTGTGATGGGACCATAATGTAGTACAGAAATGTTGACATGGCAGAGTGGCATTAAGGTTTTAAAGACAGTATGGAAACATGGAGCAGATATGTACTGTCTAATTAAGAGAGCAGTTTGACCATCAGATCTTCCATCAGCAACTAGCAGCATTTTCCCACATCTCCATATGGGTTATTGACTCACCTACACCTGGTCAATATGGTGGTCGTATGCAAGTGCACAGAGTTGTGAGAACCTTTCAGTGCAGCTAGGTCTACAGATGTGTCTACAAACAGCTGTTCAGTAGCATTCATCATATGCTGCTCAGTTAGAATAACAGCCATGATTAAAGCCTCTTATTTATGTGATACAAAAACCCAGCAGCCTCCACGAGTCTCACTGTGCTACAGAAGTTTACAGCTGCCAAAGCAATCTAGCAGGCTTGTGTAACTGGTTTTTGAAGTAATAGCTACCAAAGCCTAAACATGTGTCAATAAGATAAGAGTGTGAACTTCAACAGTTGCACTTACTTGTTGTCTTCTCATAAAAATGTTTAGTTAATGTGCTTTTTGAAACATTTGTTAATGTTGTAATATAGAGGTACAGTGATGAAGGGTACTGTGAAGTGTTTCAAGCAACAGGATGTTACCATGACACCAAAGGCTGTAAGTTCATTAGCACTTCTACAGTAAAGTTCCCCAGCATGCATTATGTTAATGTATTGCCTTGTCAGCTTTCACTGTAGTAGCAATACAGTTATACAAGTGTTCGCATTACCTGAATATACTGTGTGAGAGTGTGCACAGGCCACTAATTCCTCACTATATGTAGGCCATGAGCAGGTTAATCCCAGTCCTGCATGTTATATCATAGCAATGCTATACTACCAGTATGCATATGCATGAGGGACTCATTTCATTTCTCAAGGTCTTTTGGTTTAATAATACCATGACGGGAATGGACCCCATTCCTAAGTCAAAGTATGATTAAACCTCATGGAATTAGTATTGTTTCAATCTTTGATGGTAGCCAAAAATGCTCATCACAGCACCTGCAATGTGCCTAGAACTGACACCTTCTGCAATTTACATGGTTACATATATCAGTTCTTTTTTATGAGACCCACTGTTCCTACTACTATTGGAAGTGTCTGGTTGTCCTTCTTCCACATTGTCCTCATTTCTGCCTGCAATCCTGGTATTTTATGGCTGTGTCTCTGTATATAAGACACTGAAAACCCCGGGTGGAGAACTTGCAATGATCAATACTACCTTTGTCTTCTTTTCATGGACTGCATGAATATCTGTTTTTCTCAAATCTATTTTTTGAACTGTTGGTAATAGGTGATCCCATGTGATATAAACTTTATCGTCCTCTATAATACTTTATGGCTCATGTTTCCATTGCTTCTCAGCTACCTCAGTATTGTAATGTTTGCACAATCCCCAGTGCAACAGTCTTGCCATATTATTATGCCTTTCAGTATACAGGCCCTCTGCCATTGGTGTATCACACCCAGCAACGAGATATGCAACTGCTTCCAGTTCTGTTTTACAGAACCTGCGTTTGTTTGTTTCTCCCACATGCTCAATGGACTTTGTAAACCAACATTTACATAATCCACTATCCTTGGCCGCTAATATTAACATTTCATCTTTTGGTTTAAATTTACCATTCCTGTATCAGATCCTGATCGACATGAGGCTGTTCCAGGAGCTTTTTGTACTTCCAACTATATTTATACCTTTTCCACATTCCTTGCCTTCTCACCTGATCCTTCTCCTTATAGTCTTTCTTTTTTTTTTAAAAGCATTCATTTATTTGATTTTTGTGTGTAGCCTCCTCATTTGATTTCCATTCCCACTTGACACGAAATATACTTCTGCTAAACTAAGCCAGAATTCATCTTAGATTTGTTCTCTTCATGATTCAAAAACTTTCACTATGTTTGGATCTGATGAGGTTGTAGAATAAGTATGCAGTTCTGTGATTGCAGATTTACACATGCAATCAATTTCAAGGAGGCCCACAACTCCTTCAGAACAAGGAAAATATAATCTTTATATACATTGATTTTTACATACCATTTGATAAGCTTGAAGCATTTTTCTTGTTTTCCTGTCCAACTTCATCAGTATTTGGGGCCAGTCAATCACCCTCAAAACTGTAAGTTAGAATAGGAAGAACAAATTGGTTTATTGCTTGGATTTTTGTTGTTCTAGATGTTAGTGCTGTGGTCAGTATTAATTTTTAGTCTTCTAAAATCTTTGCTGAGTTTTCATGTTTCCTTTTTGTTCATTTTTACTGCCTGCCCTTCACCAACTCCCAAGTATTTATACACTCTCCTCTTGCTCAAAGTTCTTTTATATCACATTCTTGTCCCAAACTGGATGGCTTTTCTTGGTGCTGCAGCTTTCCTGCTTTAAGAGGTTTTTTTTTTGCATATTTATCAAGACAAATTACATTCTTATATCATCTAAGAAAGTTTGGATTACTGTATTGCAGTTGTTCTTTCTGTACCTGCCTCATCTGATGAACTATACAGTTTTTTAAATCATCACACAAAGATGAAAAAGTCTTTACATTTTGTTGTTTTTGGAGTCAAATCATAGCAGTGACATATTAATCTGTTAATGAGACAGCTTAATGAGTTAAGGGCTAGACAATAGAGGCAACAAACCAGTAAGCCCTGGAATACTACCCCCTTTGAATTTTTCCCATCATCCATGGGATAATGATTTGTCCTTTATTATGGCTTAGCTGCAAAGTAGCTTGGCTACTGTTTCATTAAAAAGTGTCCTATTTTTGTGACCCTTTGTCCCCCAATTTCTGTGGCTTTGTCCAGAGTTCTTCTTGCTTTAAGAGGTTGAGAGGTATGAATGGTACAGATAAACTCCCCAATGTACATATTACAATAATCACTTTAAGTACCAATAAAGGTAATCCACATGTTACGGCTGTCAAACAAATCTCTTTCTCCTGGAGCATTTTCTGCAATAATAGTTATAAACACACACACATCTAGAGCAGCAGGGTTTGTGATTTCAAAGCAATAGAGACAGCAGGAAACAAAATAAATTGTCTGGAGTTGCTGGGTTGGGGTGTGGCTATGTTATAAATAGGCCAAAGACAGATAACTCCTGATCCAAACAACAGCTGGTAGTCACATTTGATCCACAGCTGCTTTGAAGTACCCATTCATTCTAAACACTTTATTGAAGATATGCACCACAGCTGTCTGACTGAAATCAACAGGGACATGTAGATGAAATGGAGCCCTACACAAAAGACTCCATGGTGCCCCCTATTGCATAGTGGTCCCATCTGCACTTCCCCAGTATTCTCTAGTCCCCCTATTGCTTATTGAACCCATCTACAAGATTACTTCTATATTCCTTATAACTTTGTCTTACACTTCAGGTGTTCTTCAACCTTTCAACACACTATAACTTGTCTAAGACTGCAGTGTAATAACTGTGGATAAAGTGACTAGATTAAGCAAGGTGTTCTTGGGGTGCTAGGCTCCAGAATACAACTGGTTCTAGATGCTCTGATGGCCATGGGAACAGCTTTTTCCACTAACCTTATTATCTAGCAATGTCTAATCAAAGGTCATGAGAAGCAAAAGAAATTAGGTCTTACTTCTTTCTCCACTAAAAAACAACTCAACTATGAGGTGAAGCTTGTCCTCGGAGTTAACTAAATAATAATTGCCAATAATTAAAAAAAAAAAAAATAATCTTGTGTGGATTCATGATCATTTCACCTAAATGGTACCTGGGCCCCTATGGAAGCAGAAATGGACAGAAAAACAATTACAAACAGGAACTAATTATTAAAGAAAGGATAGCAGCAAAGAAAGACAAGGGAGTCAGAGATAAACATATGCATAATACACACACTTATAATGTATGAAACAAACTATGGAATGGCTTCAGACTACTATAGCAATAAAGCTACATATCAGCGTAATCTGCCTAACTGCCTGCATATCTGATACAATTAACTGTTTGGTAGTATCTGCTGTCCGAAAAAGGGTGATGCAATTAGCAGTCCTAATGTGTGCAGATGTCATTTGTAACTTATGGGAAAGAGTAATATTATGCATATAGACAGCATTTATACCATGGTAATGATGTGTTACTCTGCAATACTGTATTCTCTTTTCTACATCCAGCATGAATATAACAAAGAAAAAAAGCTGCAAGGGTAACAATACAGATAACCTGTATAACATTATGCTTATATTCAGAATAAAAGTAAATGCGATACATATGTACCCTCTACATATTAAGATAGGCAGTATTACCTGCACAGGACAGAAAGCAAATACAGTAAAAAATTTGACGGCAATTATAATGACCAGATGGAAAAAATAATGATCACTCCTGCACCTAGAACATCTTTCCATTCATTTCCAATATAGAAGGCTATTCTACTCTATAGCCATTTGAGCTAAAAAAAATTAATTAATCAGAACAGAAATATCTGTGCAGACTAGACCAATACTTGCAATACATCTCAGGTGACCTTACTCTGACCTCTTCTTCCCACTGGCTAAGAAAGTCAGGGCGGTGCCTCCTAAAGTCACTATGGTTGTGCCCATATGCTTATCAGAGTGGTATATGCCTGTAGCATCAGGCACTGCTCTGGCAAGCCTGTGCCAAGCATCCACTTTATACTGGGACCCTTGTAAGAGTCCCCAATCACTGGTCCTTAACCAGAAGATAAAGGATATTTTACTTTCTTTGTTTCATTATCTGTGAGCCATGCCACACTCAATGCCCTTGGAAGCCACAGCCATTTTTCAAATCTCATTCCAGATAACTAAGGTAAGCTTCTCATGGTCATACCTGCTTACTATTTGACATGTCATGTACCACAGAGGATCCTACTAATTTGACCTGTTGTGATGTGACCATAATGTAGTACAGAAAATGTTGACATGGCAGAGTGGCATTAAGGTTTTAAAGACAGTATGAAACATGGAGCAGATATGTACTGTCTAATTAAGAGAGCAGTTTGACCATCAGATCTTCCATCAGCAACTAGCAGCATTTTCCCACATCTCCATATGGGTTATTGACTCACCTACACCTGGTCAATATGGTGGTCATGCAAGTGCACAGAGTTGTGAGAACCTTTCAGTGCAGCTAGGTCTACAGATGTGTCTACAAACAGCTGTTCAGTAGCATTCATCATATGCTGCTCAGTTAGAATAACAGCCATGATTAAAGCCTCTTATTTATGTGATACAAAACCCAGCAGCCTCCACGAGTCTCACTGTGCTACAGAAGTTTACAGCCAAGCAATCTAGCAGGCTTGTGTAACTGGTTTTGAAATGTGCTTTACCAAAGCCTAAACATGTCAATAAGATAAGTGTGAACTTCAACAGTTGCACTTACTTGTTGTCTTCTCATAAAAATGTTTAGTTAATGTGCTTTTTGAAACATTTGTTAATGTTGTAATATAGAGGTACAGTGATGAAGGGTACTGTGAAGTGTTTCAAGCAACAGGATGTTACCATGACACCAAAGGCTGTAAGTTCATTAGCACTTCTACAGTAAAGTTCCCCAGCATGCATTATGTTAATGTATTGCCTTGTCAGCTTTCACTGTAGTAGCAATACAGTTATACAAGTGTTCGCATTACCTGAATATACTGTGTGAGAGTGTGCACAGGCCACTAATTCCTCACTATATGTAGGCCATGAGCAGGTTAATCCCAGTCCTGCATGTTATATCATAGCAATGCTATACTACCAGTATGCGTATGCATGAGGGACTCATTTCATTTCTCAAGGTCTTTTGGTTTAATAATACCATGACGGGAATGGACCCCATTCCTAAGTCAAAGTATGATTAAACCTCATGGAATTAGTATTGTTTCAATCTTTGATGGTAGCCAAAAATGCTCATCACAGCACCTGCAATGTGCCTAGAACTGACACCTTCTGAAATTTACATGGAGTTACATATATCAGTTCTTTTTTATGAGACCCACTGTTCCTACTACTATTGGAAGTGTCTGGTTGTCCTTCTTCCACATTGCCCTCATTTCTGCCTGCAATCCTGGTATTTTATGGCTGTGTCTCTGTATATAAGACACTGAAAACCCCGGGTGGAGAACTTGCAATGATCAATACTACCTTTGTCTTCTTTTCATGGACTGCATGAATATCTGTTTTTCTCAAATCTATTTTTTGAACTGTTGGTAATAGGTGATCCCATGTGATATAAACTTTATCATCCTCTATAATACTTTATGGCTCATGTTTCCATTGCTTCTCAGCTACCTCAGTATTGTAATGTTTGCACAATCCCCAGTGCAACAGTCTTGCCATATTATTATGCCTTTCAGTCTGCCATTGGTGTATCACACCCAGCAACAAGATATGCAACTGCTTCCAGTTCTGTTTTACAGAACCTGCGTTTGTTTGTTTCTCCCACATGCTCAATGGACTTTGTAAACCAACATTTACATAATCCACTATCCTTGGCTGCTAATATTAACATTTCATCTTTTGGTTTAAATTCACCATTCCTGTATCAGATCCCGATCGACATGAGGCTGTTCCAGGAGCTTTTTGTACTTCCAACTATATTTATACCTTTTCCACATTTCTTGCCTTCTCACCTGATCCTTCTCCTTATAGTCTTTTTTTTTTTGGCACATTCATTTATTGCCTGATTTTTGTCTACTTCTCACTTGGTTTCCATTCCCACTTGACACCAATATACTTCTGCTAAACTAAGCAGGGAATTCATCTTAGATTTGTTCTCTTCATGATTCAAAACTTTCACTATGTTTGGATCTGATGAGGTCAGCAGATAAGTATGCAGGTCTGTGATTGCAGATTTACACATGTAATCAATTTCAAGGAGGCCCACAACTCCTTCAGAACAAGGAAAATATAATCTTGGTACACACTGATTTTTACATATAATTTGATAAGCTTGAAGCATTTTTCTTGTTTTCCTGTCCAACTCATCCAGTACATTTTGGGGCCAGTCAATCACCCCAAAACTGTAAGTTAGAATAGGAAGAACAAATTGGTTTATTGCTTGGACTTTGTTCCTAGATGTTAGTGCTGTGGTCAGTATTAATTTTAGTCTTCTAAAATCGTCTTTGCTGAGTTTTGTTTCCTTTTGTTCATTTTTTACTGCCTGCCCTTCACCATCTCCCAAGTATTTATACACTCCCTCTTGCTCAAGTTCTTTTATATCACATTCTTGTCCCAAACTGATGTTTTCTTGGTGCTGCAGCCTTCCTGCTTTAAAGGTTTTTTTTTTTTGCATATTTATCAAGACAAAATTACATTCTTATATAATCTAAGAAAGTTTGGACCCTGTGTGCAGTTGTTCTTTCACCTCCTCATCTGATGAACTATACAGTTTTAAATCATACGCAAAAAGAAGATGAAAAGTCTTTACATTTTGTTGTTTTTTTGGGAGTCAAATCATAGCAGTGACATAATCTGTTAAGCAGACAGCTTAATGAGTTAAGGGCTAGACAATAGAGCAACAAACAGTCGCCCTGGAATACCCCCCTTTGAATTTTTATCCATGGGATAATGATTTGTCCTTTATCATGGCTTAGCTGCAAAGTAGCTTGCTACTGTTTCATTAAAAAGTGTCCCTATTTTTGTGCCTTTGTCCCCCAATTTCTGTGGCTTTGTCCAGAGTTCTTGCTTTAAGAGGTTGAGAGGTATGAATGGTACAGATAGGCACTCTAATGTACATATTACAATAATCACTTTAAGAGAGTACCAATAAAGGTAATCCACATGTTGGCTGTCAAACAAATCTTCCTCCTGGAGCATTTTCTGCAATAATAGTTATAAGCACACACACACATCTAGAGCAGCAGAGGTTTATGATTTCAAATCAATGGGGGCAGCAGGAAACAAATAAATTGTCTGGAGTTGCTGGGTTGGGTGTGGCTATATTATGATAGGCTAAAGACAGATAACTCCTGATCAATCAACAGCTGAGCAGTCATTTTGATCCACAGCCTGCTTTAGTACCCATTCATTCTAAACACTTTATTGAAGATATACACCACAGCTGTCTGACTGAAATCAACAGGGACAGCCTTAGATGAAATGGAGCCCTACACAAAAGACTCCATGGTGCCCCTATTGCATAGTGGTCCCATCTGCACTTCCCCAGTATTCTCTAGTCCCCCTATTATGGCATTGTGAACCCATCTACAAAGATTACTTCCTTCTTTTATTCTTATAACTTTGTCTTACACTTCAGGTGTTCTTCCAGCCTTTCAACACACTATAACTGTCTAAGACTGCAGTGTAATAACTGTGGATAAAGTGACTGAATTAAGCAAGGTGTTCTTGGGGTGCTAGGCTTCAGAATACAACTGGTTCTAGATGCTCTGATGTGCATAGAACAGCTTTTTTCCTAACCTTATTATCTAGCAATGTCCTAATCAAAGGTCATGAGGAAGCAAAAGAAATTCGGTCTTACTTCTTTCTCACTAAAACAACTCAGCTATGGGTGAAGCTTGTCACTCGGAGTTAACTAAATAATAGTACCCAATAAATTAAAAAAAAAATAATCTTGTGTGGATTCATAAATCATTTCTACAAATGGTACCTAAAGCCCTATCTCCCCAGAAAAGGATAGTAATCTATGTACCCCTATGGTGTCAGACTGTAATGAAAATGAAAAATAAATATGGCCGCATACATATATTTCAGATTGTTGCCATCATGCATATACACAGCATGCCTCCTTACCCTTCTGTCAAAGATAGACACCTTTTGTATACTCCTCTGGTATTAGACTGAGATGACAACAAAAGAACAAAATACCACAGTAAAATAGTTAAACTTATTGCTGTTGTTACCCATAACCATAAAGGTTGGCCACCTATATACACAACTGATGCTTAACTGTGAGCAAAGTGAAACAAATATGGTCAGAATAATATATTTCAACATTTTGCATCTAGAGAGTAGTGTCCCTAGACAAGCTAGCATGAAATTTTGTGCATACCTCTAGGGTATGATTGTCAAGAAAGTTAAATAAATAATGACCTCAATGTCTTCAGAGCTACACAAGCTATAGCAACCTTCTGTACATGCCTGTGAACAGGGTTACTTTTAGACTAAGTGGACACCAAGGCAGAGGTTGAAGACAAGGCTCTGTACTAAGCGGGTGTCAAAATCCCCTTTGTACAGATGAAGGATATGGGAACCTGATGCCTCCAGAATCTCAGAGGATCTAAGTCTTCTGTTATACACTTTATTTCTTATTTTTTCAAGATAATTACTTGTCAACTTATTGTTTCTTTTTTACTGATAGCTGGCAGAGTTATGTATGTGTCCTCCAATACTGTGTGTATCCACATATAAAACTGATATTCTGTTCACAAACACACACACACACACACACACACACACACACACACACACACACACACACACACACACACACACACACACACACACACACACTAACACTGGTTGCCATAAGACACACACACACATACACACACACACACACACACACACACACACACACACACACACACACACACATACAAACCCTGTGCGCACACTTGCACACACACACAAAGCCTGTGCACACATTCACACACACACAAACACACACAAGGAGGACATACAAACTCCACACAGAAGGAATCTCAGCTACAAACCCAACCAGAGGTCCAAGCATTGGGAGATAGCAATGCTATTGCAGTGCCCCTGTGCTAATGATTATTTATCACCAAGGCTAGTCACTTATAGATTCATAGATTTATAGGTGTGTACTAGGGTAATGATCCTGGGGCATTTACAAGCCTATACATAGGATTACCCTGGCATCGTGCCACCCAACCTTAGTTCCCAGTGCCTCTGTTGAGTAGAGCCACTGGAGTTATCCCTGGGGTTAATTTTCTATTTCCCATCCACTCATCAAGATTTCTCTTGAAGAGGGTCAGCAAGGTGCTCTGCTTGATAAATATAAGAAGCCTATTCCATAGCATGGGCAGTCCCTGGGTTATGAACCTGTCCCTCCAGTACGTTCTGTTGACTGTAGTAATGAGGCTGAGGTCTCTAGAGTGTGTGGTGCAGAGGGATTGAGATTTCTTTAGATGTAGCATTTCTAACAGAACTGGGTCAGTCATGGATTTGTAAGTCAAGCAGAGATTGCCTCTAAGTAGGTGATATGAGACAGGGAAGAGTTGGAGTTTTTGGAGTCTGTCCATATAGGACAAGTGTTTAAGGCCTAGGATCCTCTTTATGAGGTACTTTTGCAGGCTGTCCAGTTGTTGAAGGTGTCTAGTGAGGTACATGCCAAATGGGGCATTGTACTAGATGATTGGCCTAATGAGGGAAGAGTGGAGGGAGACAATAACCTCTTTCTTCTTGGATGCAAAACTCTTAGTAATGAGATGTGCCACATAGAAGAACTTTCTGATCACAATGGAAATGTGGTGATCAAAAGAGAGGCTGTTGTCAACCTGTGTTCTCAGATCTCTTATAATACCTTCTGTGTTCAGTGGATTACCACCGATGTGGTAATTTATGGGAACCGAGTTTTTCCCAAAGGGGATGAAGACACATTTTTGGCATTGAGCTGAAGGCCATGGTTCTGACACCAGTTGTTGGTCTCAGTGAGGCCATTCTGTAGGATATCAACATCACTTGGGTAGTTAATAATAGCTCCCAACTTGCAATCATCCGCAAACTTTGTCAACCAGAATCCCTTTGTGTTGGCCTGGATTTCAGAGAAGTAGATACCAAACAGGAGAGGATCCAGGACTGAATCCTGTGGGACTCCACTCATGACTAGTCAGCAGTCTGACTTGGAGCCAGCTGCTTTCACACTGTGGGTTCTATCTGTGAGCCAGTTTGCAACCCACCTAGTGATATAGGGGTTGATGCCTAGCTTAGAGAGTTTTTCTATGATTCCTAAGTGGGGAACAATATCAAAGGCCTTGGCCAGATCAAGGTAAGCTGTATGAACCACCTTGCCTTCATCCACAGCTCTGGTGACTGACTCAAAGAAGTTGACCAGGTTGAGCAGGCATGATCTACCTTTCACAAAACAAAACTGTGTGGGATTCAGAGTTTGGAGATTCCCTTTGTCCTTGTTTATTAGGTCCATGATGATGCATTCTATAGCTTTGCACATCAGACTTATCAGAAAAATGGGGCGATAGTTCCCAGGGTTTGTAGTCACTCCTTCTTTGTGGAGAGGGATGACTGTAGCAGTGCACCATTCGGTAGGGACAAAGCCTGAGGTGTGTAGGACACAGCCTGGGATATTGTCAGGTCCCATAGAAGCTGTATTCTTGGCCTTGGACAGTGCTGTTTGAACCTGTGCAGCAGTAATACTGGGTGCTTGGCAATTTACTGGTATTGTGATTGGTCCTTTGCGGGGGAGAGGGGGTAAAGTTGCCACTGAATCTGTTAGCCAGTATATTGGCAATATCTTTTGGCTTGTTATAGGAGGTACCATTGTGCAGTAGCTCAGAGCAAATCTGGGTATTGCCGTGGAGATTCTTTACATAACTACAGATGACCTTGTAGTTGTATTTACTATCTGCTGCAATTCTGTTTTCATAGCTAGCTTTAGAGGATTTGATGAAGGATCTCAACTTTTTGTTGAGGCTGATAAGGGGTGTTTTCCAGTCTTGGGACTTCACCTTATTCCACATCAGTTTCCTCCTTCAGTTGTAGAGTTTGTTTATGACAAGGGACCACCAGATTGGCTTCCTTTATTTGGAGGAGAGTGTCTTGGTTCTATTGGGTATGGAGGGTATGGAGATCCATGCATTTGTGTAAGTGTTTGTACAGTGCATTGGTGAATGGTTTGGAGGTCATGCAACTATTTGCATGGGTGCTGTGAAGTTAGTTATGTGCAATGTTGATGTTTAAATGAGATGTAACATTAAAAAAGCATTGCCAACTAAACTTTAGATATACTGCAACCTCATACAGTTATTTCCATCTATAGAAAGCCCTTACAGTCGTCAATTACAGAAACATTATTGACTGTGCACACCTTAGCTGTCTGACTGTTTTTAAAAAAGGCCACAGTAAAGTATTTTAGCTTGCATCACTCAAATATACACTAGTTCTGTAAAACCAGATTAATGACTATTTAACTTGATCCTGACAGCAATTATAGTCTCTTTGCTAAATGTGCACCACTCAGATGTCTGCAATCAAATGAATGACTAAATATATAAGTAATGGTCCAGAAAAGTATTTCAGCTTTATGCTGCTCAAACCATACAATGCAATTTATTGCAACCCCTACAGATGTAACAAACAATTCCAGGCACTAGTATGACTGTATACATCTCAGTTGTCTGGTTGTCATCAGATAAATGAAAACATATGTAAATAATGACCCAGAAATATTTTTCAGTCTGCAGTACAACTCATGCTAGCCACCTACACATATACACATTTGTGACCATCAACTACAACCACTTGTGTGATTGCACAGCTCAGTTTTATTTTTGCATGCAACCAATTATCAGATCATTCTGCACACTCATATGTAACCATTGATTAAAGCTACTTGCATGACTCTGTATACCTCAGATGTCTGCTTACAATCAGATGAATGAATACATGCAGAAATAATGATCAAAGAATTCAGCTCAATGTTGTAGCAGCTATAGAGTGCAAGCCACTGGAACCCTCCAGACACAGACATATATACACACACACACACATACACACACACACACACACACACACACACACACACACACACACACGCACACACACACACACACACACACACACACACACACATACACACACACACACACACACACACGCACACACACACACACACGCACATACACACACAACCTGTAGAAACTTCCTAACTAACATATCCCCCTCCTAATAAATGCCCATGATACATAGGGACATATTTGGTTTGGATTGCAAGGCTAGATTTATAAAGGCTATAGTGGTCATTAGCCTAGAATATAACTAGGAATCTATGAAACTTTGATTCCTCATAATCAATTGCTGGTTAGTGCAGACTGAATAGCTTTGTTCTGCATAGCTATTTCTCTTTAATAATTAACCACCCTGTGTTCATGTGCCCCCTCCCCATTATGTTTTCCAGGAGACAGTCTACCCCCTTGAACCCTAGCTAATGAAATTAGTCCATAACCTACAGGGAGCTGCAGAAAAACACTTTAACACTGCCCTGTCAGAGCCACAGACAGACACTGAACATACCTCTCAGCCTCAGAACAAGAAATCTGGACAACCTACAAAATTAATGGGGGACAAAGGCACAAAAATAGGACATATTTTAACTATTGCTCTTATAAACTTAGAGAGTTGCTAGAATAACAGGGTTTGGATTGAAATGTATTTTCTGAAGGATATGAAATCTGAAATTCATATGTATGCCATTATTTAGTGACTTCAATCCTCAGTGATCCTCAGTGATTAGCCAGAAAACCACAAATTTTATGAGGAATAGACTGAATATATGAGGCAATAATCTGGACATTGTAAAAATCTGGACAGTTGAGAGCTATGGCATTGAATGAGTTCTTGGCATGCTCAAAGTCCATTTCTACACTCTGAATGAGATGGGGTGGGGGCATTCAGTATAACCCTCCTACTGCATGCAGAATGTTTACTGATTGTTACATTCAGCATAATATGATTATGCATTGATTTGGTGTGCAACTGCCAAAAATCTTGATCAACTGTGGCAGTGCAGCTCCCTCTGTCATTTGTCATATGCGGATAGCGATGAAGGCCAGCCAATGGCAGCAGCACAGCACCCCTCCACCGTCAGTCTCATGCATGATATATGTTAATGCAGGCAAAGTGGTGGCATTTAATCCACAGCCATAGACCATGACATTCACTGTGTGACAGTGTAGAGTTACAAATATAATTCGTAGTGCATGGCATGTTACCTGTAGGCTGTGCTGAGTACTACATGGTCAGCTCACATTGTGCACCAGACATTTCTCTGCATATGATCATAGCTGTCATCATTTGCACAAAGTTTAGTGATCAGTGGCTCAAGTGCTCATTATACGAGGAGGGTGGGGTGTAAGAAAATGGAGGGAGCTAGGAAGTTCTGTACTGATATATGCAGAAGAATGGCTGTAGAAATTAACATACTTTCAAATTGTAATGTAAATCTCTGATATTGCTGTCAACAATGTTGTTTTCTTGAATGACAGGGGTTGTCATCATTTATTTATTTATTTACTTATTTATTTTGAGGATGTCTTTGAGATTTTTTTTCCAGCATTAAACTAAGTGGAAATGTTGTCACTTCTGACATATGTGGTTTGCTAGCTATTGTACTTCCTTCTGCCATTTCTTGGTGTTGTGTTAGATGAGGTATGTATTACAACATGTAAAGTTGTGTCAGATTTGACATGTGTCATACACAATGTCACTTAACGATAATGTTGGAGATGGTCCCTTAGATGGTAATTGTTTGCTTGTCAGCTTGATGTTGAGTTACTATGCTGACTAGATCCATAGATGCAAAGAATGCTCTTCACATTGGACAAACATTGCTGAAGGATCTTAACCTTAACTCAGAGGTCCTTAGCACATGATGTGGAAATCTGAAGATGCCTAAATGCCCTATTTTTCTGTGTATCAGCATCCACCCTGCCACAATTTGTTGGGATACATCTGGTGTCCGGCCTACTCATCCACCATACATGGGAAACCTTTCTCAGCCATATCTAGCATCATCAGCAATGTGTGTCTGGTAAGTCTTCACTAATGTGAGGATAGAGGTTGGCATGACAACTGTGTGAGAAACCACGATCTTCATGAGGATCATTATGGCACTGCCGTGGCCTCCAACATTCTCATCTACTGATAAATTTCCTCATGTATACTTTGCAGCACTCTACCTATCTCCACCTGACTCTCAGTGGAAGTAGCCGGTGCCTGAATTAGATCTCAACACATTTGCAACTGTGCATACAATGCTTTGCAGGTCTTGGGAGACAGCCATGATTGGAGTTTTCACATGACATACCCGTGCTTAGGCTGCACAGTGGGTAAGGGAAACTTAGACATTGTTGTCTCTTCCCCCAAAGGGTCTACCTGTCTACAACAAAAATGTGCTGTGCTACAAAGTGATTCCCCAGTTCTGGTAATAACATATCCTCATGTTGCATTATGTGTGAGTCTGCATCACTGATTATTATGTTATCTATCTGTGTGGGAGGTTTGGCCCATACCGGGACATGCTGTGACCATGTGCCACTGTTGTGAGGCTGTGACATGACTATGAGAAGAATAGCATCATGGGATTGACAGCTACTCTGTTGTCAATGTCAGTCTGCTATGGTGCACCATTGGATGTGACTGCTTTTGGTGCTATACCTGTGAACAAATAAGTACCTATTTGAATAATGCACAATGTACCCTGTGTTAAACATCTGAAATAGCAATACAAATTTGAGTTAATGATGTCCATGTGTCCCAAGTGCTGCCTGTTGAAGTGGCCCTATTGCTGATAATGATGAAGTATCCAGTGAAGAAACATTTCAAAACTACATGCACACATTCAATGTATTAACTCCTATATGCCTTAATGCAAAAAAAAAAAAATGCAAAGCAACTCAGACATTCTGTACCACTTATGTCTGTGTGTTGAAGGTGTACCAAGCCCCCAGTATCCATGTCACCTTGCATGAACCCCTATGTCCTTATCCTCTGCCTCATAGTAATCTCCTCATAGAGACAGCAGGTGCTCCTTATCAAGTATTAAACTTTCTACAGTGGATGACCCACTACATACGTTACGTGAACAAATTGCTTTCTAACTAACCTTTTTCATGGAATGCTACACCATGTCAATGGCACTCTTTCCAAACTGTGCCAAGGTATGGATCCTTCCACCTATTGCATATATGTCAGCCAGTACTTGATGCCCTACCTTAGCTCACTCTACTTGTCTTTGATTCCCTTTTCCAAAAAGAGCTTTTCCATATGTTTTTACTGCATCCATTAGGATATAGTTTTCCTCAGCAGTTAAGCTACCTCTCCTGCATTTTGTTCCATGATGCTGTAACATGATTTCCGTAAAAAATAGTAATTTTAGGTATTACTACTAACCACATCCCTGAGTCTGTTGAAGCAGAGTGATACATCTCTTTTGAGCAGTACTAACTAGAGGAAAATATTGATGTATCTGACGTTTAATCAATAATCCATTGACTGTGCATGGGTATATCAGGATTTACCTACTGTTGGTGTGGTTTGATCACAAGGATGACACTCATTTCTACCGTCCATCACCAGGTTCCACCAAAGCCTGAGCCACTAATCCATTTAAGGTTATTTAGGTGATAGTCAGGACCTTACCCATTTATTCCATGTAGCTGGGCATATTCTGGCAATGGGCTTACAGCACTGAGAAACAAGGAACTGTGTTGTGTTTATAAAATCAAGATCTGCAATCTTTTATTTCAAATTGTGTTGACGTAACCAAGAAATATTTGAGTCAGAATGGCTTGTGAACTGCTGGACAAAATTATATGATTATGTAGTGTGCAGTTGTAGCTGCTGTGCACAATTGGGCACACTTATATGATTATGTAGTGTGCCGCTATAGCTGCTGTGTACTACTGGACACACATATGATTATGTAGTGTGCAGCTGTAGCTGCTGTGCACAACTGGACACACATATGATTATGTAGTGTGCTGCTATAGCTGCTGTGCACTACTGGACACATTTATACAATTATGTAGTATGCAGCACATTACTGGACACATATGATTATGTAGTGCGCAGTTGTAGCTGCTGTGCACAACTGGACACACATATGATTATGTAGTGTGCCACTATAGCTGCTGTGTACTACTGGACACACATATGATTATGTAGTGTGCAGCTGTAGCTGCTGTGCACAACTGGACACACACATGATTATGTAGTGTGCTGCTATAGCTGCTGTGCACTACTGGACACATTTATACAATTATGTAGTATGCAGCACATTACTGGACACATATGATTATGTAGTGCTTTGTTGTTGCTGTGCACAACTGGACACACATATGATTATGTAGTGTGCCACTATAGCTGCTGTGTACTACTGGACACACATATGATTATGTAGTGTGCAGCTGTAGCTGCTGTGCACAACTGGACACACACATGATTATGTAGTGTGCTGCTATAGCTGCTGTGCACTACTGGACACATTTATACAATTATGTAGTATGCACATTACTGGACACATATGATTATGTTGTAGCTGCTGTGCACAACTGGACACACATATGATTATGTAGTGTGCTGCTATAGCTGCTGTGCACTACTGGACACATTTATACAATTATGTAGTATGCAGCACATTACTGGACACATATGATTATGTAGTGCGCAGTTGTAGCTGCTGTGCACAACTGGACACACATATGATTATGTAGTGTGCCGCTATAGTTGCTATGCACTACTAGACACATTTATATGATTATGTATTGTGCAGTTGTAGCTACTGTGCACAACTGAACACACTTGTATGATTATGTAGTGTGCAGTTGCAGCTGTTGTGCACTAGCAAGCAGTAAGCTGCCAGTGTAAATGGGTCCCTACTACCAAAGTTTAAAAACTTCTAACATCATATGGCCAAAACCATATGATTGAAGTTTAGAAATTTCAAACATTTTGAATGGATATCTCCATACAGTGTGGAATGGGAAATTTACTGTTTTCCCTCTCTGTAGTGTGATCTTGGAGTTAGTATATTTAATTTGCAGGGGTTGTGGTGGGTTCAGGGGGGGGCTTGCTGCCCTGCAAAAATGTAAAAAGAATTGTTTTTATTTTATTTTTATTTCAGTTTTGAAGTTTCAAAACTCTGATCATATGGTCTCAGCCATATGATGTTCAAAGTTTTGAAACTTTGGTAATCCGATAGGGACCTATCTAAACAACCCCTCTCACGCTCAAGCAAAATCACAGAACCATAGATAGCCACTCAAGTTTTCTTGAAACAGTCAGTTTATACATTTGTACTGGAAGTGATTCACAAATTTGTGAAGACAATAATTCATAGATTTGTAAGACAAATGAATCACACGTTCATGCAATACAGTCTACTAAGCCAATCATGCAGAGTTCAAAGTACAGCAACGCCAAAAAGATTAATGCAAACGGATGAAGTCTGATGTGATTTGATAATTTTGATAACATTCTGAGCGTTTATATTGTTTCCTTGTATTTCAAGACAGTATAGCATAACAGAAATCCATAGGATTCTTACATTTCTCATGCACAAGAAGGGCTTCTCTACCTGTAAGACAGAAAACTGACAACGAATTGAGATGGATGAAGGAAATGGACATACCTGCAAATTGTAGATGAACTTCATTGTGAAAGTAATACGGATTCATCCATAGGACATGAATAAAGCAATTCTCTACTCATGAAAGGCTGTTAAGGAAGTTGTTTCAACGATGCCTGGAGCTAAGTATTTGTTGATGCATAGTGCCAGCTAGGGCATCTAACAGATCAAACTCAAACCACTACAGCTCAAAAGTGGGTACATTTAATTTTCCTCTTAGAAGATGCACCTTTCCAGAAATGTATTTATTTATTTGACATTTGTTTACCAGGAAAGTCCAACTGGATATGAGCCTCTTTTCAGCGGAGGCCCAGGGAAAAAAGCTTCACAGTACACATTAAACAGAATTAAAAAAAACTGAACAATGGTTACAAATATTAGGACAATAAAAAATAGTACAATATGTGAAATACAATAAAAGAAAAAATAAGCAAAATATAAAGGCAAGCAATAAAGTTGACCATACATTATATACAAGGTAGAAGAGAGTTCCTAATGTGCATGTTACATAATGATGCATGAAAAATATATAACAGAATAAGTAATAGGTTGTAAAAGCCATATATTTTTTTCTGGCAGGAGAACTAGACAGTAAATTTCAGTCAAATTCTGGGCTAGAGAAAGGTTAGTGTAAGAATATAAAGAAAGGACATTAGAATGTTAAGGACTTAGGTGAGGCTAGAGGGCAGGTAAAGCAGGAAGGGAAGTAGGACATATCAAGAGAACGTCTATGAGTGTGAAAGAAGGGAACACAAAAGAGCACTAAGATGGCGTGGAGCAGGGGCAGATCAATCATTGCTTAGATGTTCTTTCAACCTAGGCTTGAAGGAAGAGTAGTGGGTATAAGTCTGATTGCTGCTGAAATGCTATTACATGATTTGGCAACACAGTGAGAATACAGACTAACCCTGTTAGATCTTTGAGGTTTGTAAATAGACAGTAGATACAGGAGCGTAGGGCATGAGATGGAATATAGTGTTGAAGTAGTGATGATGTAGTTTATGAAAATGAGGAGTTGTACAGTAATTTTTGAGTTAATGTTAGTTGATTAAAGGTGAGAAGGTGGGGTAGTTTGAGCCAATTTAGGGACTTGAGAGCAGAGCAGTGGGGAGAGTAGTGGGCCTACCCTATGGCAAATTTAGCTACTTTATTATAGCATTGACTAAGTTTTGCTTTGAGGGAAGAGTGAAGATTGGTTAGGATAGGTGAAGCATACAGAAGGGAGGGTAAGAGATGGGTGGTGGCAAGGGGTACTCCTGTGGAGCTGGAGATGGATTTCTTTCCCTATATATCATGCCTAAATTTTGATTATTTATTTTTATGATGTCGCTGATATGTAGGTCAGACTTAAGATTGTTGTCAATAGTTACACCTAACAATTTTGTATGTGAAACCACATTGATTAAAGTACTGTTCACAGAAGTAACAGCAAAGTTAGCGGCATCTGGAGAAAATTGTTTTGGTAAAAATAGTAGAAGTATAGTTTTTTTTGTTTTGGTTCGGTAGTAAATAGTTGTTGGTGAGCCAAGACTCAATTTAATTGCATGCTTCTTGCATTAAACTCTGTAGAAGAGATAGTGTCCTGGTAGAGCAGATTAATGTACAGTCATCAGCATATTGAATTAGTGTGGCTTGTTTGCTGGCAGTATTAAGATGGTTAATAAAAATGTTGAAGAGAAGTGGACCTAGTATTGAGCCTTGGGGTACCCTCAGTGCTAACAGGTAAGTAAGGAGAGAAGTTAGAGTTCCATTTGACAGAATATCTGTTAGAGCATGATAGTGAACCCTTGTAAGGATATTTTGGTTAAGCCCAGAAGAGATAGTTGGGATAACAGTTGGGGTGGGAAGTACTATCAAAGGCTTTGGATATATCTAAGAACAGAGAAGAGACAACATTTCCTGAGTCGCAAGCTTTGTTGATAGTGTCAGTAAAGGATAGTAGAGCAGTGATGGTGTTGTATGCTGGTCTGCATCCATGTTGGGTGGGAGAGAGAAGATTACTGTCAAGTAGGTATTGAAGAAGTTGTTTATGGATACATTCTTCTAGAATTTTTTATAGTGGTGAAAGAATAGCAATTGGCCTATAGTTAGATATTTCTGTGGAGGTGCCCCCTTTGTGGAGAGGAATGATGAAGGATTTTGTCCACAGGAAGGGGACACAAGACTCCTTGATGGATCTATTGATGATTATGAGACAGGGTAGGCAACTGAGTCAGCAGACATTTTTAGAAATTCATTTGGAAGATTATCTGCAGAGGGTAAATATGGTCTGAGCTTGCAGAGGAGGGATTTGATAAAGGAAGTAGAAACCAATTGAAGGGAAAATGTGGAGTGACAGGTAATTGGAGGCTGAGAGAGGGTAGAGGGAGATGGAGGGAATTTGTTAGTGATGGAAGCTATGGTACCCGTGAAGTACAGATGTCACCTGAAATTTATTTGGTGCCAGAGGTGTTTCAGAGGGCTGTGTCACATATCATTGAAGGCTAGCAGAATGTTGTTAACATCGCTGATTACATAGTTTGGGGTAATTCCAAGGAACAACATGGTATGAGACTGAAATGACTATTAGACTTGGTAAAGGAAAGCAAACTAAAACTAATTATGGGTATAGGACAAAGTTACTTTAACTTAAGTAAGGCCTGATTTTTTTTTTTTGGGGGGGGGCCAAGTTGGATGCTACAGCATTGCAACTTTGAGGCTATTTTTAATTACTTCACACATTTCTCTACCAGTTTCTTATAATCAGTAAAGAGCACTTTTGACACTGTTAAAGGTTCCTTTTCCTATATCTTCAATGCCATCATGGAGGAGACTTCTGTGGGTAACTAGTGTTCATTTACAAATTCAGTTGCAAATTTCCCTTTTAAATGTTCAGCTAGTGATGGTCAGTCATCTTGGTTTGATTGCTGATGTCATAACACCACTTTCAATGTGATGGCTTCCATTTGTATGGCTTGTTTAAGAGGCACAGAAGGAATTTTGGATTTTGGAGGTACAATTTGCAGTCCAGGCTTTTTACTCAATTTTCTATGCTTCTCAGTATAAAAGTCTTTGAAGCTTTTAGTACCTGTTTCTAGTAGCAATTTTAAGTTTCCCATACAGTTCACACTCTACTAAAGTGCATTTCACTTTTTACAACCATGCAAATTCTGAAACGTTTGCAAGGAAGATAAGGGCCTTACCAACCATTGGCTGTAAATATGAATTTAACAAAACAACAGGTATTAAAAATTCAGAAAAAAATACTAGTACAATTACTGTCACTAAGAAAACATTAATTATAACCAGGAAGCAGCATTAAAAACATAGGGCAGGATTCAGGAAGGCTTACACGGAGTTTAAGAGTAGTGTAAGCCTCCGTGTAAGCCTCCCGATCCAGGAACAGCCCAAACCTCCGTGTAAGAGACAGCTAACACGTCTCTTACACGGACTGGGCATGGAAATGCTCAATACCTCATTTGCAGCTCAAATATATGCAAATGAGGTATTTGAGCAATCCAAGAAGCCTAAACCAGTCCGTGTAACGGATGTTAACTTCTGAAATGTACTCAGCTGACAACTGAGTACATTTCTGCAAAATTGATGAGCTATGTCAGCTCCAAATAAAGGGTGCATATGTTTCATTTAGCATGCCAATGGCCAAATATGTGGCCATTGGCAATAAAAAGTGTTGCAAAAGTATTTTAAATAACTTTTTTTTTTTATGTGGGATTTTGATGTTTAACTGCAGCGCACCCGCAAGCGGTGCTGCCTAAACTGAAAACCGAAGCTTATAAGCCCACAATTGTGGGATTTATGTATTACATGGAATGACAATGGAGGGACTAGCAGACCAAAAACAATATGGCCTCCATGTAGAGGTTGTCAACGGGGGGAAGCTCCGTGTAAGACATGTAACTAAGCATTACTAGGCAATCCTATGTAAATGAGGGTTACAATACTGAATCACACTGCCACATAGGTAATGAGCACTTTCTGAGTAGTGTAAGAGTTACAGAAGGGGGAGGAACAGGGTAAGAGGTAGGTGACATCACGGGGGGGGGAATGATAGAAATAAATGTATCAGATTGGAGGGCAATGTAAGGTGACAGATGACAGACAGACATCAGGGAGAGAGGTGTGTCCCAACAGAACACTAGGAAAGTCAAGAAATAGAGGGTGCACATTACCCTACACTCAAACTTTCTTGATATACGTGCATGTGCGTGTGTGCGCGCGTGTAAGGCAGGTTCAATATGTGGGAGCGTGTTGCAAACCGTTTGCAACGGTTTGCGCGGGCGTGCACATGTGTAAGGCTGTGTGCGCGCGTTTTAACATGAATCAGCTAAGTTCACACCGTGTAAGGATGTGTGCACGCGTGTAACACCGTGTAAAGATGTGTGCGCGCGTTTAAGTAACTGTGAGCGTGCTTAAGCTGGTGTGCACATTGCTCCCCCTGAGGAAACAGAGAGGAAACAGGAAACAACCAGAATACAAGGAAGCTGCCAGAGGATACTGCTGGAGTTAATTGGTGGAAACAATTGGAAGCAGGCAATTACACAGGCAGACTAGAAGCCCAACCCAGCACTTAAAACACTGCAAACAGCAGTGCAGGGTGTTTCTCACAAGAGATACTGCAAGAAAGTAAGCTATCAGAATTGAAAACTGAAAAAAGCTGAACTCAGAGCAGAAATGCTAGGGGCTGCCATAGCTGTTATAATCAGGCATAGGCGAATTGCTGAGGGTGGTGACAATGCAGATGCTGACAGACAACCCAGAGTGAGGAGAAGGAGAGGAGTATACAGGCCCAGGGTCACCTACCATGGGTTACATGAGCTGGAGATAGTAGAGCACTACAGAGTGGACAGAGACCTTCTGCAGCAAATTGTTGAGCTGTGCAGGCCACGCCTCACACACAGAACCAACAGAGGGGAACCCATCCCAGTGGAAACCAATGTGTTGGCCTAAGAATACTAGCAACAGGTACCTTCCAGAGACCAACTGGTGATATGATGGGGATATCACAGGCATCAGCCTCCAGGGTACTGCACCAGTTCGTGGATGCCATGTCAGCACATGTCGGTGATCATGTATATTTCCCCAATGCCCGTGAGGTATTGGCCAGCAATATGCATCTCTTCCAGCAAATAGCGGGATACCCTGAGGTACTGGGTGCAATAGACTGCACGCACATATGCATCAAAGCACCAGCCGGTGAGCGGGGTAGAGCCTACATTAACCGCAAGGGATTCCCCTCCATCAACTTCCAGGTCATGTGTGATGCCCAGGGCATAATAATGAATGTGTGTGCTGGCTGCCCTGGGAGCTACCACGATTCCCACATCTGGCATCTGACGCAGCTGTACCAATCATTTGCCAGTGGGGACTTCCCACACGGACACCTAGTGGGGGATGCAGGTTATGCACTTGAGCCGTGGCTGATGACACCCATCAGAAATGCACACACACCTGAACAGGAATGCCATAATGAGGCACATGCACAAACACGTAATGTCATAGAGCGTGTGTTTGGGCTGCTCAAGTCACAGTTCCGATGTCTGGATACATCTGGTGGAGCCTTGCAGTGCACACCAACTACATGTACCCAAATGATCATGATATGTGCTATGCTACATAATATGATCCTGCGGAAACAGCTGCAGCAGGACCAGCATAGGGCTGGGCCAAACATACCCCCACCATTGCCAAGGCCACCACAGGCAGAGGGTGACTCGGAGGAGGAACAACCTGACCTTGCCCCAGTAGGCAGAAATAGGCATGCCCAGTATGCCCTGGCCTTGGCAAAGAGGCAACGTATAGCACATACACTTGGTCAGTAGGAACACTGGGACTGATACCCACTCTGACTCACTCATATAGTAACAGGGATGCCTAACATGACACAACCTGCTTCCAAACATGTACAGGGAGTGTAGTATGTGCATCCAACAGAGGCAGCCCTGCAGCACCACCTGAGGCATGAATGCCATGTGTTAAGTAATGTAACACCATGTACCATATGCACACCTGAGGACCCTGACTAACATCCACCCTCACCAATCATAAACCACAAAAACACAAACCCACCTTCATAGGTACCACAAGGGATAGGAACCTAGATGTAATGCTACCCAATGCCAGAAGTATAAACAGCAAGATGCGTGCAATGTAAACGCACACAGTATAGAGAATGTAGATATCAGTGCTGTAATAGAAAACTGGGTCAAAGCCCACATCAGCAACCTAACACTACCAGGTCACACCTCATACAGTGATGTACATGTGCAAAAACATGGAACAAGCTACAAAACGAGGGTGACTAGCAATAAATGTCATGGATAACCACACCCCATGTTGGTACCACAACAAGAAGCAACATGGATTAGCCATGGTCAAATACCAATTGCTAAAACTGCCTACTACTATATAGCTTGCTGCAGACCACTGTCCTAATAGCAGGAACCGCACCAGGCCTATGTTCATAGGTTCATAGGTTCATACTAGGCTATCTGCCCTAGGGCATTTATAAGCCTAGCCCAGAGTTTTGTGGCTTCCGCCACCCCTTCAGTTGAAGGATAATATGCCCATTATTTTGCTGTGCCTCTGTCAAGCAGTGACACTGAGGTTATCCCTGGGGTATACCTGCGATCTCCCATCCATTGGTCAAGATTCCTCTTGAACAAAGCCAGCGAGGTGCCCAGCCTCACATGTACCAGGATGTTGTTCCACAGCATAGGGAGTCTCTGGGTGATGAATCTGTCCCTCCAGCACGCCCTATTAATAGCCGTGTTGAGGTTTAAGTCTCTTGCCCTTGTAGTTCTGATGGATTTAGAGGTTTTGAGGTGAAGCATGTTCATTAATTCCGGGTTGGACATGGCCTTGTATGTCAGGCACAGGCCACCTCTGAGCAGACGGTGGCGACTGAATAGAGCTGGAGTTCCTTCAGTTGGGCAGCATAAGACATATTTTGAGACCCTTTATCCTTCTGGTGAGGAATGTTTGGGGCCTTTCCAATTGCTGCAGGTGTCGGGTCAGATACATTCCGAATGGGGCATTGTACTCAATCATTGGTCTGATGAGTGATGAGTACAGGGGAACAATGACCTCCCTTGATCTAGATGTGAATCCCTGCATGATCAGGTGGGCAATGTAGAAGGTCTTCCTAACTACTTTGGCAATGTGAGTGTCAAACGAAAGGTTACTGTCAACCTGGGTGCCCAGATCCCTGATAACCTCTTCTGTGCTTAGAGGATTGCCACCTATATGGGAACTAGGGGTAACCTTGTTTTTCCCGAAGGGTATGACTATGCATTGTTTAGCGTTTAACTTTAGGCCATGGCTCTGGCAACAGTTATCTGTTTCTATGAGACCCTTCTGAAGGATGTCTGTGTCAGATGGGTTTTCAACTATGGTTCCCAGTTAGCAGTCATCTGCAAACTTTGTCAGCCATAATCCTCCTGTATTTGCTTGTACTTCTGAAAAGTAGATGCCGAACAAAAGTGGGCCCAGGACTGAGCCCTGTGGGACACCACTTGTGACAGGCTTGGAGTGTGACATGGCGCCAGCAACTCTGACCCTGTGGGTTCTGTCACTTAGCCAGTTTGCAACCCATCTTGTGACGTATGGGTTTACATTTAAGCTGGTGAGTTTGTCAATGATACCCGAGTTGGGTATTGTATCGAAAGCCTTTGCCAGGTCAAGGTAGGCTGTGTGGACTGCCTTGCCCTCATCAATGGCCTTGGTGACTGTTTCGAAAAAGTCAACCAAGTTTAAAAGGCATGATCTGCCCTTGACAAAGCCAAACTGGGTTGGATCCAAAGTCTGCAAGTCCCCTATGTCTTCATTTATGAGTTCCATTATGATCCTCTCCATAGCTTTGCAGACCAGGCTTGTCAAGCTAATGGGACAGTAGTTTCCGGGGTCGGTGGAGGCACCTCCTTTGTGAAGTGGGACCACCGTTGCCGTACACCACTCCTTGGGTACGTATCCTGAGGTGAGGCTAAGATTAAACAGCTGCCCTAACTGCGGGTTTAATTCCTCATTGAGTTCATGGAGCACACAACCGGGGGCACCATCTGGTCCCATGGATGCTGTGTTTCTCACCTTGGATAGAGCAGTTCTCACCTGAGCATTTGAGATGTTTGGGGGGCTACAATCCTCTGCTATAGATATCTCTCCCTTTGGGGGGGAGGGGGGGGAGAAATCTGCACTGAACCTGTCAGCCAGTATGTTGGCAATGTCTGTAGGTTCAGTGATTTATACATCATTTTGAACTAATTCTGAGCATATCTGGGAGTCTCCTCCCAGGTTTCTAACATAGCTAAAAAAGGCCTTATGATTGTCTTTTGAGTCCTTAGCGAGTTTTCTCTCAAAATTTGCCTTGGATGATTTTATGGGAGATCTCACTTTTGTACTTATAGTGAGCAGGGGTGTCTTCCCTTCTACGGATTTTGCTCTATCTTGTAGTAGCTCCTTCCTTCTGTTGTAGAGCTTGTTTATGGCTGGGGTCCACCAGACTGGATGCTTGCCTTTGGTACAAAGATTCTTTGTTTTGTTTGGGATTGTCTGATCCATGCAGTCCTGGAGGTGCTGGTAGAAGGCATTTGTAAGTGATTCAGTGGCTTGGGTAATGGTTTCCGCTGGCTTGGGGGCCTTGAAAGAGACCACACCAGTCTTTAGAAGTGTGAAGTCGGCTTTTGAGAAGTTCTTCACTGTGGTCTTTTTTATCTGGGGTGGGGCGGGATGTGGACTTCCAGTGAGATTAGTTTATGATCTGATCTCACCAATGATGGGTATACTTCTGGTGTTGAACATTGTGACCCCATGTTCCTGATGATGTGATCTAGTATGTTGTCTCCTCTTGTGGGGATGGTGACTAGTTGTTCCATGGCATTTGAGTTTATGAACTCTAGGAACCTTTGGGCTAGAGTGTTGGGGCTTGAGTAGTGATCCCAGTCTATATTTGGATAGTTGAAATCACCCAGTATGATGGTGTTTGGAGATACATTTATCCCCTCCAGTGTTTTCAGGAAAGCTGTGTGAGGTTCCTGAGTTTGAGAGGGTGGTCTGTAACATGCCACAAACTGCAGAGCAGTCTTGCCTATGGTTAATTGCACCTGGATGGTCTCCGATGCATCGTGTGTTGCCACCAGCCTTGAGGTGAGGGTGTCCTTGATGAATATGGACACCCACCCTCCTTTCTTGGTGTTGTCCGGATTTTGGGGCCGGAACGCATGATATGAGGTAACACCTGATAGTGCCGGGGTGCTGTCAGGAGCATTGAACCAGGTTTCAGTCACAGCACAGACATCGATGTTCTCCATACTGAGAAGGGCTTTGAGTGCGTGCATCTTGAGGTTGAGACTTCTGGCATTGAGCAGCATTACCCTTAGTTTATTTCCTTTTTTGTGTTCTAGGGTGGTAGGTTTAGAATCTGAGCCTTGCCTAAAAAA
Organism: Protopterus annectens; assembly: GCF_019279795.1. Classification (NCBI taxonomy): domain Eukaryota; kingdom Metazoa; phylum Chordata; order Ceratodontiformes; family Protopteridae; genus Protopterus; species Protopterus annectens. Next base: position 895,534,406 of record NC_056734.1, on the reverse strand, counting down.
GGCATAATGGGGGTGGCAAGAGCCTTAGCCAAAATCCGGAAGCCCAGGGGTGACAGGTGCAAGCCGTCCCTTGTGAATCAGCGTGGCTTGTCCAGCATGTCATCCCAGGCAGACAGACATTGGATCCCCTTTGAATGACACCATAGTTTAAGCCAATTATTACAGCTGATCATCTTGTCTCTGTATTGTGGCATCATTCTTGGTGAAGGTAGGATACTGCTCAAGGTCAGGGTCATACCTGCCTGGGCTACATAATCAGAGAGCTCCTCTATGTCTCTTTTCATGTAGTCCAGGGAGGTACATCTCAGGTCGTTCACACCAGCATGGACAATGACTGAGTCATACTTGTACTTGCAGTTGAGTGACCTGAGTGCTTGCATTATGTGGTGGATTCCAGCGCCCGATAGGCAGCTTACTGTGACCTTCTCCTTACTCAATCTGGTGGCGGGACGTCAGTGTGTCTGACTATGGAGTCACCTATGACGAGTGTGTCTGGCATTGTGTTTGGCCTTAAGGGCTGTGAATGTTTGGCACACTGACTCTGTGGTCTATGTGTTGCATGTGCTGTGCCCTGTTGAGGCAGTTGTTTGGGTGTCTGCTTTGGTGGCCTCTGCTGTTATGGTAGATTTCTGATCAGAGCCTCCGAGTATGTCTTTGTGTGTTTATGTGTATGATTTGAAGTTGTGATAGTGCTATGTGAGACTGGGTTTGTGGTGTGTGTGGTTACCTTCTCCTCCTCTCTGGTCTTGCCAGTCCTATGTTGAGAGAGCTCAGCCTCCAGTTTGGCTATATAGTTGCATCTCTTGCATGTATTTGTGTTTTGTGGGAGAAGGAGAGGGTTGTCTGTGTACATGGGGCAATTGTAACATTGCCTCAATATTCCCAGGTTCACCAGCTGAGCAGGAGAGGACACTAGCAACTGATCCCTTGACATGCTAGAAGGAATAGACAAAAAACTGTTGGAATACAGGAAGATATCAAGCCCCCCAAACCACATTATATTGCTTGCCTGACAATACCTACACATACACCATAGTTTCATAGTTTCATAGTTTACTACTAGGCTATCTGCCCTAGTGCATTTATAAGCCTAGCCATAGTGATGTGGCTATTGCCACCCCTTATAGTGGTAATAAGTGTACAGAATAGATTCCGAATATTGTGCCTCTCACTTAGTAGTGACACATTATGACCCCCTACATAATTGAATAACTTGACTGTGCCTCTGTCTAGTAGTGACACAGGGAGGACCCCTGGGGTAAACCTACAATCTCACATCCAGTTGTCCAGATTTCTCTTGAAGAGAGTCAGTGAGGGACTCTGTCTAACATGAACTGGGATACTCTGCTAGAGTGTGAGAAGCCTCTGAGTTATGACTCCGTCCCTCCAGCATTGTCCTATACATGTATGTGCTGAGGTTCAAATCTTCAGCTCCCATGGTTCTGGTGGATTTGGATTGCTTGCAGTGGAGCATGTCCACCAAATCCTGATTGGACATGGTCTTGTATGTCAGGCATAGGTCACCTGTAAGTATGCGGTATGCCACTGAATAAAGCTGGATTTCCTTTAGTCTGGAAGCATATGACATGTGTTGTAGACCCCTGATCTTCTTGGTAAGGTACTTTTGGGGTCTCTCCAGCTGTTGCAAGTGCTGGGTGAGGTACATACCAAATGGGGCTTTGTATTCAATCATGGGCCTGATAAGGGAGAAGTATAGTGGTACAATGACCTCCTTTGATCTGGATGGAAAACCCTTCATGATAAGTTGGGCAAGATAGAAAGTCTTTATAACCACTTTGGCAACATGGGTGTCAAACGAGATGTCACTATCTACATGTGTCCCCAGGTGTCTGATTTGTTTTCTGTGCTCAGTGGGTTGCTGTCTATGTATTGATTTGTGGGTACTTTGTTCCTCCCAAAGGGGATGACTACACATCAGTTGCATTCAGTTTCAGGCCATGATTCCGGCACCAGCTATCTGTCTTTGTGATGGCATTCTGTAGGATGTGTGTGCCGGCTGATGTATTCACTATGGTGCCTAGGTTGCAGTCATCTGCAAACTTTGTCAGCCACAACCCTCCTATGTTTGCTTTCACATCTGAAAAGTAAATGCCAAATAAGAGGGGTCCCAGGACAGATCCTTGTGGGACACCACTTGTGACTGGCTTTGAATCTGACAAGGCACCTGCAATGTCGACTTTATGGGTTCTGTTTCTTAGCCATTTTGCAAACTATCCTGTGACATATGATTTTATATTTCAGCTGTTGAGCTTGTCTATGATGCCTGAGTGGGGTATTGTGTCAAAGGCCTTAGCCAAGTGCAGGTAGGCTGTGTGGACAGCGTAGCCCTCATCAATGGCCCTACTGACAGTTTCAAAATAGTCAACTAGGTGCAAAAGGCAGGATCTGCCCTGTACAAAGCTGAACTGGGTGGGATCAAGGGTCTGTAGGTCACCAATGTCTCTGTTTAAGAGCTCCATAATGACTCTTTCCATAGCTTTGCAGACAAGGCTGGTTAAGCTTGTGTGGTGGTAGTTCCCAGGGTCTGTGGAGGCATCTCCATTGTGGAGTGGGACCACTGTTGCTGTACGCCAGTGTTCAGGTACACATCCTGTAGCAAGGCTAAGGTTAAATAGCATTTGTATATACGGGTTTAGCTCCTTCTGGAGTTCACATAGCACGCAACTGGGGATACCATCAGGTCCCATTGATGCTGTGTTCTTGTCTTTGCTGAGTGCGGCTCTCACATGGACATCTGAGATGACACTGAGGTTACATTCAGCTGTGATAACTATCTTCTTTTGGGGGTGAGGGAGGGGGAAAATTGCACTGAACCTGTCTGCCAGAATGTTGCCAATATCTGTCAGGTCACTGAAATATATGTTGTTGTGTACCAACTCAGAGCATATCTGAGGGTTCCCACCCAGGTTTCTGACATAATTGAAGAAGGCAGTGTGGTTATCTTTATTGTCTTTGGTGATTTATGTCTCAGAGTTTACCTTGGATGCCTTTATGAGAGAATGTAGCTTTTTACTAGTGCTGATCACAGCTGCCTTCCCTTTAGGAGATGTAGCTCTGTCTTGCATTAGTATCCCTCATCTGTTATACAGTTTGTTTATGGCTGGGGTCCACCAGACAGGCCACTTTCCCTTGGTGGAGAGGGTCTTGTTTTTATTTGTGATTGCATGGTCCATTCTATCTCGGAGATGTCCGTAGAAAGCGTCTGTGAAGGAGTCACCATTGTGTGTTGTGGTTTCCACTGGCCCAGTGGGCTTAACGGATACCATCTCAGTCCGAAGAAGTGTGAAGTCAGCTTTTGAGGTGTTTGTCACTATACTCTTTGTATTATACTAGCACTAACACAAGTGTAGACAATTTCCCAGAATCCATCAAACAAAATGGACATGCAAAATGCAACACTTCCAGAAGAGGGGTAAGCATACTGGATGTGATAATCAGAAATATGTGTACTGGATGTCAAGATGAGAAGTGTATCCCTCACTGGTAAGACCAGACCATAGAGTAATCACACTGTAGTTACACATCCCGACCCCAGTCCCTGGCCAGATTACCACAGTGAAACACATGTATAAAGCATAGCTTGCACCCCTACAAACCAATGTGGAATCCATGAAAAGCCCTGTGCAGGTCCAGAATATGGGACACACTGCAGAACATGTTATACAGGCATACCATGAACACAGCCAAGAGTGCTTGGAGTCTGCAATCACAAACAACAAGACACAATGCCATACACCCAGGCATCTGGCATGCTGGACTCCAGCAATTACTAAACCATTGAAGAGAATGAGGAAGCTACCACATGATAAATCAAACATGAAAAGTGAAGTAATCAGTGATCAGTAGTATGGCAATAAAATGTGTCCACACATACAATCCACTAAGGCCAGGCAAAACAAGTAGAATCTGTGAATCCAGTGGCAATGTGACACCTGTCCCAAGTACACACACAACAACAACTCAGCCCAATAAATACATATGTATGTGATAGACGCAACCAGGTAGCCAAACCAGAGCCTGAGCACCCCCAAATCAGTACTGTCAAAACTAGTCAGGAGGACAAGGTAACCACATACACCACAAACCCAGTCCCACATAGACCTACAACGACTGTAAACCAAACACATAAACACAAAAACATTCCCAGAGGCCCTAATTACAAACACACAACACCAACACAAGCCTCTAAAGCAGACACCTAATAAAACAACCTCCAGACATAGCACATGTAACACATAGTACACAAAGCTGGTGTGCCAAACAGTCACAGGACAGAAGGAGAAACAACATGCCTGATACAGTTGTAATAGGTGACTCCATAGTGAGACATGCTGCTGTCCCAGGGATGGCTTGCACCTGTTACCCATGAGCATCTGGATATTGCCTAAGGCTTTTGCAACCTACAGAGATCCTTCCATAGGCAAGGCCGAAAAGACCAACCCACCACCATAGAAAACAAAACTGAAAAGAAACAGAAGGGTAATGCTGATCAATGCCAGATGTGTAAACCTCAATATGCATGCTCCTGAGGCCCTCCCCAGTATGTAGAACATTGATGTCTGTCCAGTGATAGAAACCTGCTGCAAGCCTCGTGACAGCACACCAGCACTACCAGGTAATACCACATATCATGTGTTATGGCCACAAAACCTGTAACAAAACATAAAAGGAGGGTGAGTATCCATATTCAGCACAGACAGCCATACATCCAGTTAACTGACAATGCTTATGTCATTGCAGTCCACCCATGTGCAACTAACTGTAGGCAAGACTGCTGTACAGTCTGTAGCATGCTACAGACCACACTCTCACACACAGTAACCCCACCCTACTGTCCTGAAGACAGTGGACAGTATGAATGTACCACCAAATACAAAACAAGGTACACACAAATTACCACATAGGTGGTAAACCATTATGTGTGGAAGGAGTAATCAGGGACCTGGTGACACAAGTGGACAGTCACCTGTTATGTGACAGTCACATCGCCAATTTGTCTAGGAAGACTGTCTATATTGGACACTGTATCATGAAAGGATTCACATCTACGTCAACAAAGGTCATTGTGCCCCTATACTGTTCCCCTATTAGACCATATTGTAATACAATGCCTCATTTGGGATGTACATTACCTGGCACCTGCAGCAGTTAGAAAGACCTCAAAGGTACCTCAGCAAGAGTCAGAAAGGGTCTGAAATATATCTCATATGCTGCCTGGCTGTAGACACCACAGCTGAATGCAGTCACATACTGCCTACACAGAGGCATTGTATGTCTGTTGTACAAGTCCATGTCCAACACAGAAGTAATGGACATGCTCCACCCCAGAAAACTCAAAGCCATCGGAGCTGTGTGAGTCAGAGATGTCAACCTCAACACATAATCAAATAGGATGTGCTGGAGGGACAGATACCTAACCCTGAGTCTCTCCACACCCTGGAACAGAATACCACTACATGTTAGGCAGAGCCCCTCACTGACACTCTTCAACAGGAAGTTAGCAAAATGGATGGATAATTGTAGATGTACACTGGCGGTCTTTACTGTGTCATGTCCAGACAGAGGCACAGCTAAGTAAATCATAAATGGCCATAATATTCACATAGCAAGGGGTGGCAAGAGCCACATGCACTGTGGCTAGGCTTACAAATGCCCTAGGGTGGATAGCCTAGTATGAACCTATGAACCTATTATGATACAAATTGTACAGAACACTAAGGATAACCCCAAGGCTGCTGCAACTGATGGTAGTAAGCGTGTTGTGAATTCCTGGATATGCTCTGGATCACACAAATATTACAAACAACATACCAAACACACACACGTATTGCCAACATACATCCTGACAGGTGCAGTGCAATCCCCCCCCCCATAATGCCAAATATCTTTCCCAGCAGACTGCTGCCTCCCTGACATTATGTCAGCCTTACCACAGGATATGTACCCAAAGAGCAGTGTACAGCAACAGTGGTTGTTCTCAAGAAAGGTGTCGCCTGAATGGATACTAAAAACAACCACCATAGAATCCTGAGCAGCTTGGTCTGCACAGCTATGGAAAGGATCAGCATGTACCGCAGACATAACGATAATGGGGATCTATTGACACCCGACCCTACCCAGTGTGGGTTTATGAAGTGCAGACCCCGCCCTTAAAAATGTGTGACTCAGTTGAAACAGTGATTGAGGTCACTGATGAGGGCAATGTGGTCCACACAGTGTAGCTGGACCTTGCAAAGCCTTCCATACAATACCCTACGTGTTCAATATAGATATGCTCACCAGCTTATATATACACCCCAATGTCACTAGAGGGGTTGCAAACCAGACCAACGACAGAACTGACATGGTCAGACATGCTGCAGCCATGTCAGACTACAAACCACATATAAGAGGTATCCCACAAAGCTTGGTCCTGAGACCTTCCCCGTCTGGTATATATGCCCCATAGGTACAGGCCAACATGTAAGGACTGTGCCTGAACATGTTTGCAGAGGACTACAAACCGCCTAACATATCTGACACTCCAGCTGACACAAGCATCTTACAAAAGGGCCACATAGAAACAGACAACCGGTGCCATAGCCATGTCAGCATGTTAAATGGAGAAAACTGTATAGTCAACCTCTGTGGATATACAGTAAGTGACCACCAATTACCACATAGGTGTTAACCCATTACATACTTAACATGTAATGACAGACCTGGGTACACAAGGCGATAGATATCCTGCATTGGACAAACATGTGGCTGTAGTGTTAACAGAAACAATCCATATACCAACCTAATCATGAAGGTTATGACATCTAGATAAGGGGAGGTCATTGTGGTTCTGCAGTTATCCTTCATCAGCATTACAAATGACCACAACAGCCCCTGTGGGGTGTACCTCAGCAGACACCTCCATCAACTGTAAAGTCCACAACAGTACCTCACCAGGAGTATCAGAGAGCTTGAACACATGTAATGTGTTGCCTGATTAAACAGAGTGCAACTCCACACACTGCCATGCTGGCCACCCAGACGCAAGCTGTGCCTGATGTAGAAAGCCATGTCCAAGCTGGAATCAATGAACATGCTGCACCTTGTACAATCTGAATGGCAGTGAGCTATGCACATGAGGGACCTGAACCCCAGCACTGACATACATAGGACAAGCTGTACTGCATTATCCATAACACAGAAGCCACCCTCACGCATGAGTAAACTACCAGTACAGGTTATCCATAGAGTCACTCGTTGATTCTCCTCAACAGGAATCTTAATGAGTGGATGGGAGATGGTAGGTTTACCCTGGGTATCAATGTTATGTCACAGGTAGACAGAGGCACAGTATACTAAACAAGACATATGTCATGGCAAACTACACTTACAATGTGTCGAAGGACAAACACACTCTCTGACTAGCATTAGAAATGGCCTAGGGCCCATCGGTAGTGTTTGCCAATGTACACCTATGTTGTGGAATACACTACTGATGTTGGATGAGGCTGTTGTAAGTAGTTCATATCTGAACATAATGCAACATGGTCAGATAGGTTCATAGGTTCATAGGTTTATACTAGGCTATCTGCCCTAAGGCAGTTATAAGCCTAGCCCAGAGTTTTGTGGCGTACGCCACCCCTTATATGGAAACAATACCGTGCCCATCAATTTGTCATGCCTCTGTCCAGCAGTGACACAGAGACGATCCCCGGTGTAAACCTATGATCTCCCATCCACATGTCAAGATTCCCCTTGAACAGAGCCAGCGAGGTGCTCTGCCTCACATGGACTGGGATTGTATTCCACAGCATAGGGAGTCTCTGAGTGATAAATCTATCCCTCCAATATGTCCTACTAATATCCCTGCTAAGGTTTAAGTCACTTGCCCTAGTGGTTCTGGTGGATTTGGCAGTTTTGAGGTGGAGCATGTCCATTACTTCCTGGTTGGACACGGCCTTGCATGTCAGGCACATGTCACCTCTGAGCAGATGGTATGTGACTGAATAGAGCTGGAGTGTCTTCAATCTGGCAGCATATGACAGATGTTGGAGTCCCTTTATCCTTTTGGTGGGAGACTTTTGGGGTCTCTCCAATTGCTGCAGATGTCGGGTGAGAGACATCCAGAATGGGGCATTGTACTTGATCATTGGTCTGATAAGTGAAGAGTACAGGGGAACAATGACCTCACTAGATCTGGATGTGAATCCCTTCCTGATCAGGTGGGCAATGTAGAAGGTCTTTCTAGCCACGTTAGCAATGTGAGTGTCAGAAGAAAGGCCACTGTCAACCTGGGTCCCCAGGTCCATGATAACCTCCTCTGTGCTTAGAGGATTGCCACCTATATGGTAGCTTGGGGTTACCTTGCTTTTCCCGAAGGGTATGACTATACAGGTTTTGGCATTTAACGTCAGGCCATGGCTTTGGCACCAGCTATCAATTTCCGTGAGTCCCTTCTGAAGGATATCCATGTCTGATGCACTGTCCACTATGGCACCCAGTTTGCAGTCATCTGCAAACTTTGTCAGCCAAAGTCCTCCCATGTTGGCCTGTACTTCTGAGAAGTAGATGACGAACAATAGGGGGCCAAGGACTGAGCCCTGTGGGACACCACTTGTGACCGGCTTGGAGTCTGACATAGCGCCAGCAACTCTAACCCTGTGGGTCCCGTCCTTAAGCCAGTTTGCAACCCATCTTGTGACATATGGGTTTACATTTAGGTTGGTAGGTTTTTCTACAATACCCGAGTGGGGTATTGTGTCGAAAGCCTTTGCAAGGTCAAGGTAGGCTGTATGGACTGCCCTTCCCTCATCAATGGCTTTAGTGACTGTTTTGAAGAAGTCGACCAAGTTCAAAAGGCATGATCTGCCCTTGACCAAGCCAAACTGGGACGGGTCCAATGTCTGCATGTCCCCTATATCTTTGTTTATGAGCTCCATTATGATCCTCTCCATAGCTTTGCAGACTAGACTTGTTAAGCTTATGGGGTGGTAATTACCAGGGTCCGTAGAGGCACCGCCTTTGTGCAGATGTGCACAACTGGACCCTAACCAGGCTGTTGTGCACACTATGGAAATGTAAAGCAGTGATAGGACTAAAGCCCAGGATACTGTCCACCACAGTGAAAGTACTGAACCACTACACTATACAGTACTACAGTGTTAGGTCAGTATGAACGGATGTTGACAATTGTATGCAAAGTATCCCATGCAAAACCTGCAGGCACAGTATAATCCCTGTTGTGTTCACACAAAAAGCATTTGGACAGTAACTACACAACATGGCACAGAACACACAACCATAAACTGGAGATATTTGCTGAAGGTCACACTCATCCACAAAAGTGATGGGCTGCAGAGTTCAACATATGGAAAGCTCACACTGGGCATGCTCACACAATTTGATAAATGAGACATCTTTCACACAACATGCCATGGGAAGGCTGAACTGGGCGTGCTCACACACTTAGTCCAAATGTTCCACTTAGCAACTGTGAAAACACACCAGAGGATGCTCATTCCCATTTCTAAACACTGATGATGTCAGCACCCTATAAGTATATCAGGAGAAACAAAATCTCCCAGTAATCCGAATAGCACGTGCTGCTACTGCATCTGTCCCTAGTGTCATAACATAGTGAGGTAGTGGTTTGAACCCAGCAAGTGGCAAGTGTGTGTGAAGGGGGGTAAGTGTGCATGAAAGGAACATCTCTTTTGGCAACTGTGAAAACACACCACAGGATGCTCATTCTCCTTTCTAAACACTGATGATGTCAGCACCCTATAAGTATATCAGGAGAAAAGGAATCCCCCAGCAATCCGAATAGCGCGCTCCGCTAATGCGTCTGTCTCTAGTGTCATAACATAGTTAAGTAGGGGTTTAAATCCAGCAAGTGTGTGTGTAAGTGTGTATGAAAGGAACATCCCTTTCGGCAACTGTGAAAACACACCACAGGATGCTTATTCCCCTTTCTAAACACTGATGATGTCAGCACCATATAAGTATATCAGGGGAAAACAAATCTCCCAGTAATGCTAATAGCGCACTCTGCTAATGCGTCTGTCTCTAGTGTCATAACATAGTTAGGTAGGGGTTTGAATCCAGCAAGTGTGTATGAAAAGAACATCCCTTTTGGCAAATGTGAAAACACACCACAGGATGCCCATTCCCCTTTCTAAACACCGATGATGTCAGCACCCTATAAGTATACCAGGGGAAAAGAAATCTCCCAGTAATGCAAATAGCGCACTCTGCTAATACGTCTGTCTTTAGTGTCATAACATAGTTAGGTAGGGGTTTGAATCTGGCAAGTGTGTGTAAAGGGGGGTAAGTGTATATGAAAGAAGCATCCCTTTTGGCAACTGGGAAAACACACTACAAGATGCACATACCCCTTTCTAAACAATATCACAATTATTTATGGCTTTTGATTCCAGACATGTCACGTGTGTTTTGCCCACACAGAATGCCCATGTGTGCGGGTTGTTTCTCACAATAATGCATGACATCGATTAAACCAGTTATGGCAATGCACACATGATGTATGTGTGTGCCAAATACACATATGTACCTGTGACCTTCAATAGTTACCATGAGTGATGCCTGCCACATGTGAATACATGGTATTTGCACAGGGTAACATTATGACTGTGGTCTTCTGTGCAGGTGCTGCATGTGGGATGTGTATATACAGTGTGAGATGTAGATGCTATCAACCTAGTAGTGAGGGATACACACCTGGTCTGGGGCATATAGTCTACATGTTGTTGATGAACAGGTGCTGCATGTTTTCACCTGTTGTGGGAGTGGTAAGACGTTGTTTCATAGCAATGCAGTGACCACATGCTAAGAACCATTCAGCTAGGGTGTTGTAGCTACAGTAATTCATTAGCATTCAGTAATATGTCAGCATTCCTGGTGAGGGTCTGATGCCAACCAAGGTCAGGGTTCTAGCAGCCTGTGTCACTTGCTCAGTGAGCCCTTCCATGTTCCGTATCATGTATCCCAGTGAGGGACATCATACATCAGCTGTAGTGGCATGGACAATGACTGAGTCATATGTGTCCATGCATCTGACTGACCTGTATGCTTGTGTTATGTGGTGGATCATAGTGCCCCATGAGCATATCATTGTGACCTTCACCTTGTCCAGCCTGGTGAGCATGACCTCACTGTACTGGACAATAAAAGTACCTAACACAACCGCAGCAGTAGTGTTGTAGTACAGACTGTGCTTGTTTGGCACACAGGATTTGTGTGCTATGTGTTATGCGTGCTGTGTTCAGGCCTAACTTATGCCTGTGTGCCAGCTGCAGAGGTGTCTGCCACTCAGGCAGGATGCTATCCTTAGGCTCCACGAATGGCCCGGTGTGTTTCCGTGCTTGTATTGCTGTCAGTGTAGGTCCACATCAGACTGGTATTGCAGTCACTGTAGTATTTCATGCCACCTGACAGGTTATGCCAGTACTGGGTTCAGAGTGCTTAGTCCACAGTTTGGCCATGTGTTTCCATCTCATACATGTGTTGTACATCCATGGGTAGGGGATAGGGTTGACTGTGTGCATGTGGCAGCTCTGACATTACTACATGACTCACATATTCCACAACTGTACCATAGAGGTGACTGACAACTGACCTTTGCACATGCTACCATAGTATTGAGATTGCATTGGTGATTAACAGCACATAGGGCCAATGGTGAACAAGATACATAGGTCCATAGGTTCATACAAGGATATCTGCCCTAGGGCATTTATACACCTAGCCAGAATATGTGTGGCTTTCACCATGCATTGTAAATCTATCTTGATATGCCCTTTTCCAAGGTTAGTATACTGTGCCTCTGTCTAACAGTGACACTTAAGTGATACCCAGGGTAAACCTACAATGTCACATCCAGTCATTAATATCCCTCTGGAAGATAGTCACTGAGTGACTCTGCCTATCCTCTATTGGGATAATATTCCAGAATGAAGGGAGCCTCTGAGTTATGAATGTGTCCCTCCAGCATGTCCTATGTATATCACTCCTGAGGTTCAAGTCTTTCCAGCGTGTAGCCTGATGGGATCTGGATATTCTGAGGTGCAGCATGGTCATTAAGCCAGGGTTTCACATGGCTTTATATGTCAGGCACAGATTGCTTATGAAGAGGCAGTATGCCACTGAGTAGAGCTGCTGTTTCTTTAACCAGTCAGTATGTGGCATCTGTTTGAGCCCTTTGATCCTCTTGTTGAGGTACGTATGTGGTCTTTCCAGTTGCTGCAGGTATCTGGTAAGGTGCATGCCGACAGGGGCATTGTAGTCAATTATGGGCATGATGATGGATGAGTAAAGAGGCACAATGTCCTCCCCTGATCTACATGTGAATCCCTTCATGATGATGTGGCCCATATAAAATGTTTTCCTAACCACTTTGGCCATGTTGTTGTCAAATGAGAGAATGCTATCAACCTGTGTACCCCAAGGTCCATAATTCCTTCATCTGCACTTAATGGATTAACACATATGTGGTACTTTGTGGTCACTTTGTTTTTGACAAAGGGGATGACTATACACTTTTTGGCATTCAGCTTGAGGCCATGGCTGTGGCACAAGTCATGTGTTTCCAAGAGGCCCTTTTGGAGGATGCGTATGTTAGCTGGAGAGTTGATTATGGCGTCCGGTTTGCAGTCATCTGTGACTTGCTCAGCCACAGTACTTCCATGTTGGCCTGTACCTCTGATAAATATATACTGAACATGACAGATCTCAGGGCTGAGCCTTGTGGGACACCACTTGTAACTGGTTTTGAGGCTGACATGGCTCCAGCAATTCTAACCATGTGTGTTCTTCCCTTGAGCCACTGTGCAATATCCATAGTGACATAGGGGTTAATATGTACACTGGTGAGCTTCCCTAGAATGCACAAGTGGGGTATTGTATCAAAGGCTTATGCAAGGTCCAGGTAGGCTGTGTAGACCACCTTCCCCTTGACAGTGGCCTTGGTGACTGTTTCAAAGAAATCAAACAGGTTTGAGAGGCAGGATCTGCCATTAACAAAGCCAAACTGTGTATGGTGACATGTCTGTAGGTCCCCAATATCTATATTTATGAGGTTCATGATGATCCTATGCCATAGCTTTGCAGACCAAGCTATTCAGACGTATGGGGCGAATAGTGTCCAGGATCCGTTAAGGCACCACCTGAATGTAGAGGGACCACTGTTGCTGTACGCCACTCTTTGGCCACATATCGTGTAGTAAGGCTGGGATTGAACAGTAGTGTTATGTCTGGGTGTAGCTCTTCTTGGGGTTCATGTAGGACACAGCCTGGGAAACTGTCTGGTCCCATTGATGCAGTGTTTATTGCTTTGGAGAGGGCAGCTCTTACCTGAGCATCTGAGATGTCGGGGGGGGGCAGCACTCTGCTGGGAGAAATATTTGCCCTTTTGGTGTGGAGGGGGGGAGAAGATAGCAGTGAACCTGTCCACTAGGATGATGGCAATGTCTGTGTGTTTGGTATTTCGTGTGACATCTTGGACTACCTCTGAGCATATCTGGGTATTACCACCCAGGTTGCTAACATAACTACAGAAAGCCTTGTGATTATCCTCAGTGTCTTGTGGAATCTTCTCTCAAAGATGGCCTTAGACAATCTTATGAGTGCCTGTAGTCTTCTAATACTCATCAGTGATGCCTTCACATTTTGGGAGTTTGTTGTATCATGTAGTAGCTTCATCCTTCTATTGTATAGTTTGTTTATGGCTGGTGTCCAGCACACAGGACGTCTGCCTTTGGAGGATTGGGTCTTGCTTTCATTTGGGATTGCATGATCCATGCATTCCTGAATGTGTCCATAGAATGCCTTTATACAGGTATCTGCAGTCTGGTCCATATTTTCAACAGGCCTGGGGGCTTTGAAGGTTTCCACATCATTTATGAGGAGTGTGAACATGCTTGACATGAGCTGTTGACTGACGTCCCGCCCTCCAGACTGAGCAAGATGAGGGTCACATTTAGCTACCTGTCGGGTGATAGAATGTGCCACATAACACAAGCACTCAGGTCACTCCACAGCAAGTACAAGTATGAGGCAGTCATTGTCCATGCTGGTGTGAACAACCTGAGACGTACCTCCCTGGACCACATGGAAAGAGACACAGAGGAGCTCTTACAGCACCCTCTCAAACTCAGGAATCCCACACAGCCTTCATGATGACACAGAAGAGTATAGATTTCTCTGCAAACACCATCACACTGGGTGACGTCAACTACCCAAACATAGACTGTGAACATTACTCAAGCCACAATACCCAAGCTCTAGGGTTCCCATAGTTCAGAAATTCTTTAGCTATGGAACAGGTAGTCAACATTCCCACAAGAGGGGCAAATATACTAGACCTGATCATCACAAACATGAGTACAAAATGCTCACCACTTGAAGTATATCCCTCATTGTTGCAATCGAACCATATACTAATCACACTGGAGTACTGGATCCCCCACATATGCAAACCTCAAACACATCGATGTGTGTGTGGGAAATGCCCCTATTAGCAACTGTGACAGTACACTACAGGATGCAGATTCCCCTTTTGAAACACTGATGATGTCAGCACTCTATAATTATACTACCTGAAGTAAAGCTCTCCAGTAATTCGTATAGTGAGCTCTGCTAATGCGTCTTTCTCCAGTGTTATAACATAGTTAAGTAGGGGTTTGAATCCTGCAAAGGGAATGTATGTGTGTTAGCATGAGTGGGGTTTGTGTGTGTGCATAGTGCTGTGAGGGAAAAGTGCCTTTTGCCAACTGGGAGAGCACACTACAGGGTGCACATCCCTCTTCCTAAACATAGATGATGTCAGCACCCTCTAAGTACAGCATTAGAAAGGTTTTCTCCCATTAATGCAAATAGCACACTCTGCTAATGTGTTTGTTCCTAGTGTCATAACACAGTTAGGTAGGGGTTTGAATCTTGCAAATGGAAAGTATGTGTTTTAGTGTGGGTGGGGTTAGTGTGTGTGCACAATGCTGGGGGTGGAATGTGGATTTTGCCAAATGGGGCTATGCACCACAGGGTGCACATTTCCCTTAACAAACAGTGATGTTGACAGCACCCTATACAAACAAAACAACAAAAGAGAAGGTGTTGGTACCAATAACGCATGTAAGGTAACACTTCTTCAAGTAATGTCCACAAAACGAAGTAGGATAAACAAACAATCCTTTTACCCTATACAAACAACATGACAACAGACAACTGGCAGTACTCAGTATAGTGCTACATGTTACTGTAACAAGCACATGTACCAGGATATACCTAGATAGTGTTTTGAAGCCTGAATGTGGCAAGTGTGTGGATGTGGGATGTTTCTGTGTGTGCATTTCCATATGGAAA
The DNA here is from genome assembly GCF_019279795.1 of Protopterus annectens. Taxonomy (NCBI): domain Eukaryota; kingdom Metazoa; phylum Chordata; order Ceratodontiformes; family Protopteridae; genus Protopterus; species Protopterus annectens. Next base: position 895,519,031 of record NC_056734.1, on the reverse strand, counting down.
ATATGTTTGATGTGGCAATCAGGGTACCACAGTACCTGATGCACATTACACTTTTAAACTAATGAGGTTGTCTGCACCCTGTGAGTACAGGTAGACAGGAGGAAATCGGTAGTAATCCACATAGTGCACTTTTCAAATGTGTACCTGTCATGTATCGACAGCTACTCATGTAGGGTAATATATAATGGGAATGGCAGGTGAGCGTGTGCATGTGTGGGGGTAGCAGGGTGTGTGTAAATGCATGTGTGACAGAACAGATACATATAGCTGAATCTACATAACAGCACATGATGCACATTCCCATAGTCAATGGTAGCATGTGATGGTGTGCAGCTGGTACACTTTGGTAAGTAGTATGGGTGCAGATAACAATTCAGGACATTCATACAGTTACTGCAGCAGGAATGTTGGGATATATACACAATCATAGTGGAACAGTGAACAGTTACCAACATGTTACTACTTATACACATCTATGTAGTCACCCTGTGCATCAGCAACGTGTTTACCTTTTCCTGCACTGATGTTGTAGTATGCAGGAGGTGGCACAGTGTCATCATATGCACAGGGTGTGGGTTAGGTATGCCCAAGCCAGCCACTGGTACCACCAATTGACATGTGTGTGTATGTGTGTTTGTGAGGGGCAGCAGTACAGGGTGGACCAGTGTTGGTGCAGTGTGTGTGTGTGTGTGTGTGTGTGTGTGTGTGTGTGTATGTGTTTGCCCTAGGTGTTACATTTCTGCATGTGTGTAAGCACGCACACAGTCCCACATAATGGCTGCCATGTACAGGGTTTTGTGGACAGCCACAGACTGCACCTGTCAAGTCATCCAGATCAGTGTCTGTGGGCACGGACACAGTACCTGTGCCTGGCAGGGGTGCTATGGACCGTATCTGGTACTAACCCAGACTGGGTACTGTCATCGGAAGCGGGGGTGTGTTGACTGGACACAGTTCCCTGTTGGGACTGTCCAGAGCCACGTGCACGTGGTCTCCTGGGGCGTCCTGATGACAGCACAGACCCAGCATTGCTGGGGCTGGTGCTGGCACTTGAGGTGCGTCAGTGGGCCTGTTGTCGTCCGCGGCCACTGCCAGCTGGTGCTGTTGCCGGCATATGGCCACGTTGATGTCGCAAACGCAGACCATCGCCCTGGCCCATGGACATCTGGTTGTGGAGCAGCTGTTGTATGTCCCCACAACGTCTGTCAATGACATCTGTGAAGTTACGAATAGCATTCGCAATGTCACGCATGCCGTCTGTCATGGCTGTGCGACATGCTCTCAGCTCCCTCAGACCCTGTCTGGTGTACCTTTCCATACGCGCCTGTGCCTGCATAACAGTCCGAAACATAGTGGAGGTTGACCTACCTCCTTGGGCACGTCGGCCAGAGGCAGTACGGCCATGGATGCCCCCACGAGAACCCATGGGCGACTGTCTGCGTGGTACCATTGGAGGACCCTGCTCATGGCTGCTTTGTGGGGATGCATGTACCACAGGTACCACATTACCCTGATCTATGCCCAATGCATACTGTCCATCACCTAGGGACAATGGTGACAAAGGATGTAACGGCAGGATGACTGTATGCATTGAAGGGGTTGACAGCTGTGTACTGTCAATTGGCTGACCAATGGCGGACCCAGACACACCTTCCTGCACCAAAATAGACATTTCATCATCATCAGTACCTGGGGCACAAGATTCAGGTTCCCTGCTGCAGGTCACCAGAGCAGCACCAGAACCTACGGGAGGAAAACAGGGAACACAGATTACAGTCTCAACACATATTTGACAGTGATGCACTTCAATACTAATGCACACATTCAGAAATGGACACATGCACTCATGGACACACACACACATGCACACATGGGCACAGGCACACTTGCACACATGCACACCCCACAGTACACACACACATCAGTACTGAGTTACACTACTCTTACTAGTAATATAGATTGTTTTTCAGGTAATGTTAAACACACTCAACAGCATGTATGGCCTGCCTCATTGCTAGATGGGAGGGACCTGGAAATATGAAGAAAGTAATGTCAGTGGGCACAAGTGTGCCATTTGTTTTGCATATGATACAGTACAGTAGTACACTAGTTCCCTTATACACATCAGCTGCTCATAATGTCAGTATCACACATGCACAATTACATATCATGATGACAGATACATACCACAAGCACACCTTATGCATGCATGAAGTAACATTGTACAGAACAGTCATATGTACATACAAGGAGTTAACTGTAATCTCACCCTTACCTCTCTTCAAACAACAAATCAAACTGTACTTCCAAAACCACTGGCTTTGTTCTTGTAGTACTCCAGGCTAACTTTCCTCTCCCCACCCTCTCTTTACCTTTAACCTCTCATTGTGCGTAAAAACTAGCTTCTACCCTGTGTCTTATCCCTTGCTGTCCTTCTATGCCCTGACCTACTTCTCCCATCTCTCCCAACTCCTCTTGACTGTCTTCCTTCTTTTCCTCTCTTCTCTTCTTGACTCCTGCCTCTTCCCTATTATTTTATCTTTCATACTCCTTCTACTTCTCTACCCCTCTGAGCTTTAACTGTTATCTATATGGCTTTTGCCTTATTGCATAACCTTTATGTTTTAGGTAAAATTGCTTTGAAACTGACAGAACATTGTGTATGAGTTTAAACTGTTTGAGTTCCTTAAATGTATGTTGATTTTATTAACAAGTTGATTTATATTTCTATTATTTTGTATGTCTTTATTAACAACTTGTCTGTCTGCCTTTATTATGTTATGTGTGGAGCTTTTCTCCCCGGGCCTCTACTGAAAATGGACATATATCCAGCTAGACTAACCCGGTCAACAAATGTGAAATAAATAACAAAATATAAATAAATATGGCATCTTACCTGCACGCTCGGTGTCTTGCTGCTGTGTAGATCAATCCTCCATCATGATGCACGTCTGATGCTGTTGTTGTTCTGGGGCTGGATCCACAACACTTAGCAGTAGCCCCTCCTGTCTGGTGAGGGGGGGATGTGTGGCCACCCCCCCCACCTGTGGCAACCTGTTGCCTGCGGATATCTGCAGCACGCTGGCGGACATTTCTAATCAAATCACTGCATTGATGTCTCACCTGCTCATATGTCCTATCATGCATGCCAACATCATTTATCCTGCTGACAAGGTTTTGCCACAGTGCAGACCTCTCCTGCTGATTCTGGGTGGTGCGTGAAAACAGGATGTCATAGTCACGCACCAGGCTCTGGTGGATCACTTCGTCCTCTGCAGCAGAGTAGGCAGGGTTCCTTTTCGGAGCCATATTCCCCTGGAAAGGAACACAAACAGGTTATCAGCAGAGTATGTCAGCAATATATGGTACACATTCTGTACAGGCAGTATTAAATTGTACTTATTACTGCTTGGTTGGAACTTGATTAAAGTGTAGCTATCATTCTAAGTCTTTTGGATTAAGCACTTGGCCTTCAGACCAGTTGTTTTACATTAGGGAGGTTTGTGGCAAGCACTGTGGTGGCAGGACACATAGCTTTCATCCTTCTAAGTTGGGAACTGCTGATTGAGAGCCCAGTGTCCAAATGCATTAGTTATGGTATAAGCAGTTGGCCTTCAGGCCAGTTATTTAACATTAACAAGGTTTGTGGTCTGCACTCTTGTGTGAGAATAGGCTGTACTCTGCCATTCATAGCTGGGAACTTCTGGTTTCAGGTTTATAATGCCTGCATATTTGAACTGTATCTTACTGACATTGGTACACCTTGTTTGCTGTAGCATACACTACATCCAAGCCTCCTGAATCTAGCTTTGTGTCTATGCTTGTTATTTGTTAGCTTGTTATATCACTGGTACGCTACTTCCACATAATACACAGCTTCTCAGCACTTCTGTGAATCACTACTGATATCTGCATTGCTTACTGTACGTATTTCCTTGTTACACTTGACAGCAAGTGACTGCTTGTCGTTTTTGCATTTACTTAATTGTGACACATTGCACTTAGGTTACCTGGCACTTGCTCACTGAAGCTATTATATCAGTCAGCAGTAGTAAGTGATATCAGTACACCCTCACTCCCCACTGGACCTTGTTTTCAATTATTACGGAATTCACAATAGTATTCTAGCATGTCCAAAGATCAGTTGTCAATCTCCTCTCCAGTCCAGCTGGTGAGTGTGGTAATTCAGAGGCAATGTTATAACAGCCGCATGTACACAGACAACCCCCTCCTCCTAACAACAAATTCAAACAACATGTGAGTGATGCAACCATATACCAAACTGGAGGCTAGGCTCTCTCTACTCAATACTGCCATAACCAGTCAGGTGGAGAAACCACACTCACTACAATTCCAGTCTCACATAGACCTACCACGACAGCAAAGCAAACACATAATCACACAAAAACATACTTGGAGGCTCAGAATAAAGATCTGCCTAAGCAGCAGAGACCTCCAAAGCAGACACCCAAGCAACCACTACCACAAAAACAAACACGTGCAACACATATCTCACAAAGCCAATGTGCTGAACACTCACAGCCCTTAACAGTAAACAACACACCTCATACACTTGTAATAGGTGCCTCTATCATCAGGCACACTGACATCATGTTCACCAGGCTTAACGAGGAGAGGGTCACACTGTGCAGCCTGTCGGGCACTACGACCCGCCACATAACACAAACACTCAAGTAACTCCAAGGCAAGTACAAGTATGACTCACACATTATCCATGCTGGTGTGAATGACCTGACACATACCTCCCTGGACTACATGACATGAGACAGAAAGGAGCTCTCTGAGCATGTAGCCCAAGACAGTATGACCCTGACCTTGAGTAGCATCTTACCCTCACCAAGAATGATGCCACAATATCAAGGCAAGATGATCACTTTCAACAATTGACTGAAGTACTGGTGTCATTCACAGGTGAGCCAATGCCTGTCATCTTGGGGTGATATGCTGTACAAGCCACGATGCTTTGCTAGGGATAGCTTGCACCTGTCACCCCTGGGCTTTGGATTTTGGCAGAGGTTCTTGCTACACCCATAGTGTCTTTATTAGGCAAGGCTCATAAGGCAAACCCACATCCATACGTATCACAAAGGATGAGGAACTAAGAGTAATGCTACTCAACACCAGAAGTCTAGACCTCAAGATACACACACTCAAAACTCTACTTAGCATTATGGACATCGATATCTGTGCAGTAACAGAAACCTGTTTCTGGTTTCCCAGGAGCACACCAGCACTACCAAGTTATACCTGTTACCATTCTTGTCGGCCCCAACACTTGGACCAAACAACAAAAGGAGGGGGAGTATCAATATTCATCGAAGATTCCCACACCTCCACATTGGTGGCAAAGTACCACATAGGTGTTAAGCCATTGAGTGCAGAAGATGTAATTGGGGACCAGGGGAACAAACTTGATAGCAATCTGTCATTTGTCAACCACGTGGCCAAAGTGGATTGAAAGACATGTTATATAGCCCAGCTAATCAAGAAGGGATTCACATGTACGGCAGGGGAGGTCATTGTGCCTCTTTACTCATCCATCATCAGGCCTATAATTGAGTACAATGCCCCTTTTGGGATGTACCTAACCAGACACCTACAGCAACTGGAAAAACCCCAACAGTACCTCATCAAGAGGATCAAAGGGCTCAAACAGATGCCATATGCTGCCCAGTTAAATAAAATCCAGCTGGACTCAGTGGCATACTGCCTGTTCAGAGGCAATCTGTGCCTGCCATATACAGCCATGTCCAACCCAGAAGTAATGGACATGCTGCACCTCAGGAAATCAAACTCCCATACAGCCACACGCTCAGGAGACCTGAACCTTAGCACTGACATATATAGGACATGCTGGAGGGACATATTCCTAACCCAGAGGCTCCCTTCACTCTGTAATGAACTCACAGTACAGATTAGGCAGAGTCCCTCATTGACTCTCTTCCATAGGAATCTGGATGAGTGGATGGAGATCATAGTTGTACCCCAGGTATCACTTCTTTGTCACTGTTAGACAGAGGCACAGTATACTAACCTCGGAAAAGGGCATAGCAGCATAAATTTTAATTGGGTGGCAAAGACAAACACATTCTACTAGGCTTATCAATGCCCTAGGGCAAATAGCCTAGTATGAACCTATGAACCTTTGTGTACTGCTATAGTACTTCTGCCATATGTTGCATGTGTGTGTGTTGTGGGGGATGCACAGGTAATGGCCAAATATTTCTGCACAGGCAACACGTCTGAAACACTCTGGGTGTTCATCCCTACATACTGTATGTGTGTTGCCATCCAACCCTGTGATGTGGACACGCATTACTCAGCCTGGATATACATATCCCAACAACACCACAGGCACAGTACACTACCTTGCTATGTATGCATGTAATTACACAGTTATTCACTAGCTATCCATGCAGCCCACTGGGCCAGTGGAAGCCACAACACACACTGCTGGCCCCTCTGCAAAAGCTTACCACAGACATCCCACATAGTGCATGTAATGTGCACACACATATCTAACCCAGACCGTATGCACACCACTTATTTATCCTGTCCAGTGGACTACAGATACAGGCACATTGAATAACAATAGCAGGAGGCTACTGCAGCACAGGGCAGATTCACATGAAGGCAAGGCATCTGTGGTCAGCAGTGGTAAGATGCTTCACATTCACCAAATGCACAGATATTGGCAACATTGTTGCAGACAGTTTAGGTGCAGGTATCCCCCCTCCATTCTCCTACACAAGTGGAATTAGTTATCCCAGATGACTGTAACCTCCCTATCATCTCACATGTCCAGGTGAGGGCCACCCTCAACATTGCAGAACACACAGCATCACTGTTACAAAATGGTATCCCTGGATGTGTGATCGTTCACCCTAGGACATAGCACCACATTACAGACTGATATTAAACCCTGACCATACTACAGGATATGTACCTGAACAGTGCCATACATACACAGTGGTCCTACACCAATGAGGAGGAACCTCTACTGACCCTGGGAACTACTGCATCATATGCATAACTGGCCTTGTGTTCTAAGCTATGGAAGTTTTAAGTATGGACGACATGTACAGCAATATTACATATGTATATATATCCGGACTATGTACACACAACCTATCTCATGGACATACCTATAGATAGTGAACTATGATACATTTGGAGGTTTCACAGTAAACACAGTATTAACCTGCTACTTTGCATTACCTGTGTTTGTATCAGCTGTTGCTGTGTCAGTGGTGCTACTTGCTGTTTGCTGCTGCTGGTTTTGTTGCTGGCTGTCTTTATTTCTTTTTTTTTCTATCTCTGTCTCTCTCTCTCTCTTTCTCTGTCGGTTTTGTGCAATGAATGTATTGCTTGTGTGGAGTGTGAGTACTGGATGCTTTTGTAGGTATCTGCATAGGTCCATGTGATGGCCTCTGCACCAATTGTAAGGCAGCATTTGCTAATTGCATGCAGCCAGTTGTGTACTGATTGCATGTCTCACTGTGATTTCAGGACAGTGCTATAAAAGGGTATGTGAGATAGGCATTGCCCTTTCAGATTGTAAGGGCATGGACCATGCTGGTATGCTGTCGACAGTGTTCTGTGAGTGTGAAGGTTAGTACGTCTCTCATGCTTCATGCTGTGTTGTAAATTCAGGTTGCTGCATTTCTCTCACCTGTTCTCTGTACTGAGTGTGTATGCATACTGACACCTACAACTATATTTCATATGTATTGATATATATATATATATATATATATATATATATATATATATATATATATATATACATATATATATATGTGTGTACATATACATACTTTCATATATGTGCATTAGCTGACATTATTGGGTACAAGCTAACAATTAGCAGGGCTGTTTCTGTTAACACTAAACTAGTATGGGAATCCAGTAATTGGGACAGTAAAAGTCTGCCTGACATGCTTTGGGTAGTACACATCCTATATTGCCTTTATCTTCATTCCTACTATTACATGTTCTACTTATTTTTAGCACTATATTCCTGTATGAGAGTCATGGCTTACTGGTAGTTCATACAGACTAGTGTTACAATGGTCTTGTGGTAGGGCCTACTAGTATGCTTATATTTTGCTTTCAAATTGAGTACAGGGCCTATCAATCAAAGTGCTGGAGGCACCTTTAAGCAGTTAAAGGGTTTAGTAGGTCTCACAGGAGTCAGGCTGTGTTGCAGATTCTGGTTGCTGCATTTATCTTCACTGTTTCCTGTAGTGAGTGTGTATGAATACTGACACCTACCACTATATTTCATATGTATTAATATATATATATATATATATATATATATATATATATATATATATATGTGTGTGTGTACATATACATACCTTCATATATGTACATTACCTTACATTATTATGTACAAGCTGACAATTAGCAGGGCTGTTTCCGTGAACACTAAACTAGTATGGGAATCCAGTAATTCAGGCATTAAAAATCTACCTGACATGCTTTGGGTAATACATCCTATATTGCCTTTATATTGATTCCTACTATTACATGTTATATTTATTTTAGCACTATGGTCTTGTATGAGAGTCATGGCTTAGTGGTAGGTCATACAGACTAGTGTTACCCAGGTCCTGGGTTTGAGAATGACAATAGGAATTTATTTTTCTTTCAAACTGAGTATAGGACCTGTCAATTAAAGGTGCTGAAACCACCTTTCATGATTAAAAGGGTTATTAAGTCTCACAGGAGTCAGGCTGTGTTGTAGATGTAGTTTACTGCATTTATTTTCACACTGTTTTCCCTGTAGTGATTATTATTGTGAATACTGACACCTACCACTATATTTCATATGATAATATATATCTATATATATATATATATATATATATATATATATATATATATATATATATATATATATATATGTGTGTGTACATATAATACTTTCATATATGTACATTACCTTACATTATTATGTACAAACTAACAATTAGCAGGGCTGTTTCATTGAACACTAAACTAGTATGGGAGATCCAGTAATTCAGGCAATAAAATCTATCACCTGACATGCTTTGGGTAGTACACATCCTATATTGCCTTTATATTGATTCCCTACTATTACATGTTATATATATTTTAGCTTTTATTTTCTTGTATGAGAATCATGGCTTAGTGGTAGGTCATGCAGACTAGTGTTACCAAGATCCTGGGTTTGAAGGACTGGCAGTAGGTATTTATTTTTCTTTTGAAATGAGTACAGGACCTGTCAATCAAAAGTGCCAAAGGCACTTTTTCAAGCATTAAAACAGGTCTGTGGCTTTCGTTTAATTGTGAGGAGCTCACTTATCGCACTGGCCGGTGAGCTCCATACAGAGCATACACCAGCTATTTTCTTTGAAAGAAAAGAAAAAGGGTGACAGGAAAGTGGTGAAAAAGGGGTCTGACAAAGGGGTAAGACAGTGAGGAAACAAGCTTGGTATTTGCAGGAAGGATGTAGGTGAGGCCCATAGCTGCCCATGTCTTTCTCAGCAACAGCTGTGCATTTGTATGCAATTTGGTGTGACATTTGGAACCTTCCACCCCTGAGAGAGAGGTGTCAGGACAACATTAATACCTGTTGTACAGCCAATTTAGTGATGTAACAGTTTCAATGTCCGAAAGCCGGACATGTGGTGCAACATGCACAGCTATGTATAGGGGCATAATTTTTTTTTTGTGTGGGTACAGGAAGTGCCTTTTTTTTTATCAGGTGAGTGGTATGTCAAGGGTGAGGTAGTCAATTTATAGCTGGGAGGTAGGTTGGGTAGGTTAACAGACAAGACAGACAAGGCATACAGGGGCGGATTGTATGACACATGTGGGGGATAACACAATTGTGGGGACAGGAGGTTGGGATATCCAGGGCACATGAGCCCACAGATGGCAACAGTGGAACACAAGTGATATCCCCACCCATAGGCAGTTGCCACTGTTCCTTCACAGCCCAGGATGGGGCTGTGCTGCCAGGGGGCTTTGTGCAGGAGGCAGGACCACGGGCATGCCAAGTAAGCTGTGCCACCAGGGCCTCAAGCTGGTGTAGAGGGCCCAAGAACAGAGTCTTGGATCTCCCTTACAGCACCTAGACCCGGACACCTTGGAGGGTGAGTGGGCCAGCTCCTCCGGCCACGCTGCAGAGGGGGAACTGGCCCCATCCCCTGCAAGCGCTTCCACCCGAAGGTGGCACAGGGCCACGGAGGAGGGGTCCAGCCCTGGGCACTAGTGCCAGGTGCAGTGCGCCAGCTAGAGGTGGGAGGAGGTGGGTCGCTGGGACCTGCCTTCCCAAGCGTTCTAGGTTTGTGAAGGTATGTTATGTTAGTTTGGGTTGGTGGCATATTATTCCATTCAAAGTGGATTGTAACAGCATGCATTGAGTATTCCCATTAAACAGAAAAAACACCCAGATATTAACACCATTGAACAACGGGCATATCAATATCACATGCATTATTTGAGCGAAATACACAATCAAACAACATGCAGGGTTGATTAATGGCAACAGGCCATCAGGTTTGCAGGTTTGCAGGTATGAACAGGGCACATGCAACAACAGACATGCATATATTTTGAAACAGGACAAATGTCCATGGTTAATGAAATGTTCACATACCAATATTTAGTGAGTTTTTAATTTTTCAATTATAGGGTGGGGTGGAGAAGAAAGTGATGACACATTCATAAATTATACATTGATATACATTTGTAATAGAAACACAATTAACTTGTGGGTGATAGTTTCAAATGATTTTTAATTGACTGTCATGCTAGACCTATTACAGATACACCACTATCCCTAGTTATATTGAATTTGATCAGATACATCATCCTGCTACACTTTGATGACAGGGCAGGGGACAACTATGGATGTTTGAGTATGTCAGACAATCAGTCATTCTATCTGCAAATTGCTGACTGTGATCACCATATACAGATTTTGGCCTGAACATTCAAGAGTCAGACACACTGAAATCAGTTTGGGATGTTAAGTTTTAATTTCCACATGCATTTAGTTCTGTGGGTCTACCCACACTGAAACTTATATATTCAGGAGTTATTACTACTTTATTCATTGATACATGACCCTTTCTGTCACTCTCACATCCTGCAATTTCACGAGGTTCAGGTTGGTACTTCTAGGCTTTGTTCACATATATATATATACATATATATATATATGTGTGTGTGTACATATACATACTTTCATATATGTGCATTAGCTGACATTATTGGGTACAAGCTAACAATTAGCAGGGCTGTTTCTGTTAACACTAAACTAGTATGGGAATCCAGTAATTGGGACAGTAAAGTCTGCCTGACATGCTTTGGGTAGTACACATCCTATATTGCCTTTATCTTCATTCCTACTATTACATGTTCTACTTATTTTAGCACTATATTCCTGTATGAGAGTCATGGCTTACTGGTAGTTCATACAGACTAGTGTTACAATGGTCTTGTGGTAGGGCCTACTAGTATGCTTATATTTTGCTTTCAAATTGAGTACAGGGCCTATCAATCAAAGTGCTGGAGGCACCTTTAAGCAGTTAAAGGGTTTAGTAGGTCTCACAGGAGTCAGGCTGTGTTGCAGATTCTGGTTGCTGCATTTATCTTCACTGTTTCCTGTAGTGAGTGTGTATGAATACTGACACCTACCACTATATTTCATATGTATTAATATATATATATATATATATATATATGTGTGTGTGTGTACATATACATACCTTCATATATGTACATTACCTTACATTATTATGTACAAGCTGACAATTAGCAGGGCTGTTTCCGTGAACACTAAACTAGTATGGGAATCCAGTAATTCAGGCATTAAAAATCTACCTGACATGCTTTGGGTAATACACATCCTATATTGCCTTTATATTGATTCCTACTATTACATGTTATATTTATTTTAGCACTATGGTCTTGTATGAGAGTCATGGCTTAGTGGTAGGTCATACAGACTAGTGTTACCCAGGTCCTGGGTTTGAGAATGACAATAGGAATTTATTTTTCTTTCAAACTGAGTATAGGACCTGTCAATTAAAGTGCTGAAGCCACCTTTACGCAGTTAAAAGGGTTATTAAGTCTCACAGGAGTCAGGCTGTGTTGTAGATTGTAGTTGCTGCATTTATTTTCACTGTTTCCTGTAGTGAGTGTGTGTGAATACTGACACCTACCACTATATTTCATATGTATTAATATATATCTATATATATATATATATATATATATATATATATATATATATATATATATATATATGTGTGTGTACATATAATACTTTCATATATGTACATTACCTTACATTATTATGTACAAGCTAACAATTAGCAGGGCTGTTTCCGTGAACACTAAACTAGTATGGGAATCCAGTAATTCAGGCAATAAAAATCTACCTGACATGCTTTGGGTAGTACACATCCTATATTGCCTTTATATTGATTCCTACTATTACATGTTATATATATTTTAGCACTATTTTCTTGTATGAGAATCATGGCTTAGTGGTAGGTCATGCAGACTAGTGTTACCAAGATCCTGGGTTTGAGACTGGCAGTAGGTATTTATTTTTCTTTTGAAATGAGTACAGGACCTGTCAATCAAAAGTGCCAAAGGCACTTTTAAGCATTTAAAAACAGGTCTGCGCTCGTTTGCGTGGAGCTCACGCATGCGCACTGGCGGTGAGCTCCGCCCACAGAAGCGCACACCCGCGCTATTTTCTTTGAAAGAAAAGAAAAAGGGGTGACAGGAAAGTGGTGAAAAAGGGGTCACAAAGAGGGTAAGACAGTAGGGAAACAAGCTTGGTATTTGCAGGAAGGATGTAGGTGAGACCCATAGCTGCCCATGTCTTTCTCAGCAACAGCTGTGCATTTGTATGCAATTTGGTGTGACATTTGGAACCTTCCACCCCTGAGAGAGGTGTCAGGACAACATTAATACCTGTTGTACAGCCAATTGTAATTAACAGTTTCAATGTCCAGCGGACATGTGTGCAACATGCACAGCTATGTATGGGGCATAATTTTTTTGTGGGTACAGAGTGCCCTTTTTTTTTTTTTTATCAGGTGAGAGTGGTATGTCAGGTGAGGTAGTCGGTATAGCTGGGGAGGTAGGTTGGGTAGGTTAACAGACAAGACAGACAAGACGCATACAGGGGCGGTGTATGACACATGTGGGGGGATAACACAATTGACGGGGACGGAAGTTGGGATATCCAGGGCACATGAGCCCACAGATGGCAACAGTGGAACTGATATCCCCACCCATAGGCAGTTGCCACTGTTCCTTCACAGCCCAGGATGGGGCTGTGCTGGGGGCTGTGCAGGCAGGACAACGGGCATGCCCGTAAGCTGTGCCACCCGGGCCTCAAGCTGGTGTAGGGGCCCAAGAACAGAGTCTTGGATCTCCCTTCGCACCACAGACCGGACACCTTGGAGGGTGAGTGGACGAGCTCCTCCGGCCACGCTTGCAGAGGGGGGAACTGGCCCCATCCCCTGCAGCGCTTCCACCCGAAGGTGGCACAGGGCCACCGGAGGAGGGTCCAGCCTGGGCACTAGTGCCAGGTGCAGTCGCCAGCTGAGCTGGGAGAGGTGGGTCCGCTGGGACCTGCCTTCCCAAGCGTTCTAGGTTTGTGAGTATGTTATGTTAGTTTGGGTTAGTGGCATATTATTCCATTCAAATTAGTTGTAACAGCATGCATTGGTATTCCCATTAAACAAACACCCAGATATTAACACCATTGAACAACGGGCATATCAATATCACATGCATTATTTGAACGGAAATACACAATCAAACAACATGCAGGGTTGATTAATGGCAACAGGCCATCAGGTTTGCAGGTTTGCAGGTATGAACAGGGCACATGCAACAACAGACATGCATATATTTTTGAAACAGGACAAATGTCCATGGTTAATGAAATGTTCACATACCAATATTTAGTGAGTTTTTTAATTTTCAATTATAGGGTGGGGTGGAGAAAGAAAGTGATGACACATTCATAAATTATACATTGATATACATTTGTAATAGAAACACAATTAACTTGTGGGTGATAGTTTCCAAATGATTTTTAATTGACTGTCATGCTAGACCTATTACAGATACACCACTATCCTAGTTATATTGAATTTGATCAGATACATCATCCTGCTACACTTTGATGACAGGGCAGGGGACAACTATGGATGTTTAGTATGTCAGACAATCAGTCATTCTATCTGCAAATTGCTGACTGTGATCACCATATACAGATTTTGGCCTGAACATTCAAGAGTCAGACACACTGAAATCAGTTTGGGATGTTAAGTTTTAATTTCCACATGCATTTAGTTCTGTAGAACCACACTGAAGCTTATATATTCAGGAGTTATTACTACTTTATTCATTGATACATGACCCTTTCTGTCACTCTCACACATCCTGCAATTTCACAGTTCAGGTTGGTACTTCTAGGCTTTGTTCACATATTAGACCTGTGGTGATTCCAACACTTTCCAGCAGCCTCACTTCTGTCATGATTCAGCATTTCAACAGGGGATATATCTCACATGTGATTACCTCAGATTCTGAAGCTGTACTCTTGAGACTACTGCAGGTTATACTACATTTAATTAATGGTGGGACATCTGTATTACAGCACTATTTATTTCTATCACTTATATTTCCAGTTTCACTTGCATACTGATGAACTTGTTGCAGCCATACCTGCAGACTTTCACTTGTTGCTTGCACATTCTATTACTTTTAATCAATACACTGCAGTGTTCTGCTACATGCTACACTATAATATTTATTTACAAGTACTAGGTGGGGTTACTAACCTGCATGGTGGCGCAGCCACACCAGCCTGCGGTCATGTGCCCATCGATTCATAGAGCGGACACCTGCAGCTGTAATACAAAACAAGTAATATTGGGATACACATCTCCATGGCATCAGCTAGTTGAATTCCTTACATACATAAGTAAAATGTAACTTACTCAGTAGTGGGGCGTTGAGCATATCCCAGGCCTCCTGGATCCATTGGGTCAACTGGTCTTGCTTATGTCTCTTCAGGTCCGCATGGTGGTGACGGACCTGCTCACCAGTGCGTGGAATCCCAGTAGCACTAGTAAGATCATGAGCCAACTGGTCCCATGCCTCCACCCTGTATGCTCCCCATGAGACCTGGCCCTGCATGAGTTGGGCCTCATGATGGTGAACTAGGAGCCAGACCATGTATCTGGACTCCTCAATGCCCCACCGCTGTGCTCGAAAGCAACGTCCCTCCCCTACTCCACTCATTCTGCCTGCAGGTCTATTCTACAATCGTTTATGCTGTGTATTCCCACCTATGGGGCTTATATATGCCGATTTTCCCGCACATTTCTATGATTGGCCGGTTTAGAATTGTATCTACTTCACAGAAACTGCTTTATCATGCTCCATTTTGGATTACATCCTATATATATGCTATTTCTGCATTTCTAAGTACTGCTGTCATGGCTTAGTGGTTTAGTACCTTGACTCTAGTGCATGGTATCCTGGGTTCGAATCTGACCACTGATTTTTAATTTTTATGACTGTCTAGAAATGACTTCAGGACCTGTCAATCAGAGATGCCAAAAGTGCTTTTAAGCACTTAAAACCAGGTCTGTGCTCATTTGCGCGGAGCTCACGCATGCGCACCGGTGGTTAGCTTGTGGGCGCGTCGCGCAAACGGTGTGTGCTAGGTTACACCTTAATTGGCTAGTAACACACACATGTTAAACTAAGCACAGCTAGTTGCACACAGTTTGAGCCTGTTAAACCAGTGCTTAGCTATGGGCAAGCAATTTGCAGTTTGTGAAACACTACTTAGCTACGTGCACTCTGTCTCACTGCAGTTTAGCTATCAGTACATTTCTAACAATTTTTATTATTGTATTACTTGGAAATATATGCTCCATTTCATTCCATTTTACAAAAGGAAATACTTTTACATTTGTACAATACTGTCATGGGCCTTTTTAGTGCTTATTTACAAAAAAAAAAAAAAAAGGTTGTTGTGTGGGCTGGAACCTTGCCTGCCTGCTCTCAAGCTGACAACTCTACCGCTATGCTATTACTTCTTGGCTTACTTTGCATATTTAGTTCTTATATCCTTTTCCACTGATTGCTAACTGCAGTTGCGCTAGTAGCACACCCGCGCACACGAGGGCACACAGTAGCAAACATTTACGGGGTTTAAAAAAAATAAAACAGTTTTTATTTTCATTTTATAACATCTGTTCAGTCTTTACATTGCTGGTCTGTGGGGGCATGTGTTGTGTAGTGTGTTTATTCACATTTCCATGGCCTTTCTCGTGGCTGTTTACTTTCAGCCATTATAGACTTCCGGGGGCGTGTCCGCTTGCAGGGCTTAGCCAACGAACACGCCCCCTACTGTCTTACACGGACCGTGTAAGAGTTACAGTGTGATTCAGCATGCCTCATGCACCTCATGCATATGCATGACGTGCTGACATCACACCGTTTAACTGCAGCCTCCGTGTAAGAGTTATAACTCTTACACGGAGGCTTCCTGAATCTGGCCCATAGTTTTGAAGGAACTAACTGTGAAAACTCAAGTAAGGATTCATCTAACTTTTATGAATGGTAAGAAAAACAGAAGGTGGCTAAAGCCAATAGAGGCTCTGAAATATTTATTTTATTTTTTTTTTTTATTTTATTTTACATTTGTTAACCGGGGGTGTCTGACTGAGCCAAAAAGGCCTTTTTTCAGCAGAGGCCTGGGAAGAAAAGCTCCACATAGAAAAATCACAGATACTTTTTTGAAATTTAGAAATGATCAGTATACACACAAATTACAATACACATATTTTTACAGTGGTATGCAGCACATCAACCGTTACAGTGGAGAGAACAAAAGAAAATATTAATTTAAAAATAAAGGTAATTAATATATTTATGGTATACAGCTGAAATTTGGATCATAGGTAGAATAAATACATAGTACACAGGTACAGTGCATTAGCCAGTGTTTGTGAGTAAGAGTGGAAACTATTATCAAGTACTCTAGGTTTAGTATGTGTACCTTATCCACTTTCACTAGCCTGGGGAGCAATCATGGCACTGCCAACTTTGCTGGAGATGTTGCCTAATGAGGTTTTTAAATGAGGGTTTTGACGATGTGTTTTGTATGCTAGTGGGGAGACAGTTCCATTTTTTAGCCACTGAACTACTATATAGTGTGTCTCCAAAGCTATTGTAGCTGTTGGTGACTTCTAGTAGTAGTTTGCTTGATGTTCTAAGAGGTCTTTTGGCTGAGTGATGTTGTACTAGGTGTTTGAGGGCAGGACACTTATTGGGGAGGTAATAGATAGAATGACAGAGGCAGAGCTGTTAGGAGGTTGGGCAGTTCAAGCCAGTGGAGCTGTCTCAAAGCAGTACAGTGATGAGTTCTATATGAGCAATTTGCAGCAAAGCAGGCAATTCTGTTATAGCAGGCTTCCATTTTGCTTTGTTCAGTTTTGTTGAGATTAGTCAGAATAGGAGATGCATAGAGTAGGGTGGATAGAAGTTGGGCGCGAACAATGGCTGATCTTGTGTTGTTGGTAAGAAATGGTTTGATACGGTAGTGTGATCCCAGTTTGACATGTACTTTTTTAATAGTTAAGTTGAGAAGACTATCAAATTTTAGGTGGGAGTCTATAGTTATTCCCAATAGCTTAGCCTGTGCTACTGGAGCGATTGGAGTAGCATTTGTGGAGTAGATAGTGAATTGACTGCTATCAGTGCTTTTGTTCATAGGTTCATAGGTTCGTACTAGGCTATCTTCCCTAGGGCATTTATAAGCCTAGCCAGAGTGTGTTTGTCTTTTGCCACCCATTTTAAATTAATTTTGCTATGCCCTTTTTTGAGGTTACTATACTGTGCCTCTGTCTAACAGTGACACAGAAGTGATAACCGGGGTAAACCTATGATCTTCCATCCACTCATCAAGATTCCTCTTGAAGAGAGTCAATGAGGGACTCTGCCTAACCTGGACTAGGATTTTATTCTAGAGTGAAGGGAGCTTCTGGGTTATGAATCTGTCCCTCCAGCATGTCCTATTTATTTCAGTGCTGAAGTTCAAGTCTCTCGAGCGCGTAGCTCGATGGGATTTGGATTTTCTGAGGTGCAGCATGACCATTAATTCTGGGTTGGACATGGCTTTATACATCAGGCACAGATCGCCTCTGAGCAGGCGGTATGCCACTGAGTAGAGGTGGAGTTTCTTTAACCGGGCAGCATATGGCATCTGTTTGAGTCCTTTGATCCTGTTGGTGAGGTACATTTGGGGTCTTTCCAGTTGCTGCAGGTGTCTGGTAAAGTACATCCCAAAAGGGGCATTGTACGCAATTATGGGCCTGATGAGGGATGAGTAAAGAGGCACGATGACCTCCCCTGATCTAGATGTGAATCCCTTCATGATTAGGTGGACTATATAAAATGTTTTTCTAACCACTTTGGCCATGTGGTTGTCAAATGAGAGATTGCTATCAACTTGGGTCCCCAGGTCCCTAATTACTTCTTCTATACTTAATGGATTACCACCTATGAGGTAATTTGTGGGCACTTTGTTTTTGTCAAAGGGGGTGACTATACACTTTTTGGCATTTAGCTTGAGGCCATGGCTCTGGCACCAGCTGTCTGTTTCTATGAGGCCCTTTTGGAGGATGCTTGTGTCAGCTGGAGAGTCTATTATGATGCCCAGTTTGCAGTCATCTGCGAACTTGGTCAGCCATAGTCCTTCCATGTTGGCCTGTACCTCCGAGAAATATATACTGAACAAGAGAGGTCCCATGACTGAGCCTTGTGGGACGCCTCTTGTAGCTGGTTTGGAGTCTGACATGGCTCCAGCAATTCTAGCCATGTGGGTTCTGTCCTTGAGCCAGTTTGCAACCCATCTAGTGACATAGGGGTTTATATTTAAGCTGGTGAGCTTAACTATGATGCCCGAGTGGGGTATTGTATTGAAGGCTTTTGTGAGGTCCAGGTAGGCTGTGTGGACCACCTTCCCCTCGTCAATGGCCTTGGTGACTGTTTCAAAGAAATCGAACAGGTTTAAGAGGCAGGATCTGCCCTTAACAAAGCCGAACTGGGTAGGATCCAGTGTCTGTAGGTCCCCAATATCTTTATTTATGAGGTCCATGATGATCCTTTCCATAGCTTTGCAGACCAAGCTAGTCAGGCTTATGGGGTGATAGTTTCCAGGATCCGTTGAGGCATCACCTTTGTGGAGAGGGACCACTGTTGCAGTGCGCCACTCTTTGGGTACATATCCTGTAGTAAGGCTGAGATTGAACAGTAGTTTTAGGTTTGGGTTTAGCTCTTCTTGGAGTTCATGTAGGATGCAGCCCAGGACACCGTCTGGTCCCATTGATGCTGTGTTTTTTGCTTTGGAGAGGGCGGCTCTTACCTGAGATTCTGAGATGTCAAGGGGGCAGCACTCTGCTGGGATAGATATTTGCCCTTTTGGTGGGGAGGGGGGAGAAGTTTGCGCTGAACCTGTCAGCTAGGATGTTGGCAATGTCTGTGGGTTTGGTGTATTTTTTGCCATTTTGGACTAATTCTGAGCATATCTGGGAATTCCCCAGCCAGGTTCCTAACATAACTAAAGAAAGCCTTGTGATTATCCTTAGTGTCCTGTGCAATTTTTCCTCTTGAAGCTGGCCTTAGACAATTTAATGAGTGCCCATAGTTTTTTGCTAATACTGATCAGAGATGCCTTCCCTTTTTGGGATTTTGCTCTATCATGTAGTAGCTTCCTCCTTCTATTGTGTAGTTTGTTTATGGCTGGGGTCCACCAGACAGGACGTCTGCCTTTGGAGGATTGGGTCTTGGTTTTATTTGGGATTGCATGATCCATGCATTCCTGAAGGTGTTCATAGAATGCATTTATAAAGGATTCTGCGGTCTGGGCCATATTTTCCACAGGCCCGGGGGCTTTGAAGGATTCCACCTCGGTTTTGAGGAGTGTGAAATTTGCTTTAGAGAAGTTTTTCACTGTGGTTTTCTGGGCAGGGGGTGGAGTTGGGATGTGAATATCCAGTGAGATTAGTTTATGGTCTGATCTTACCAGTGAGGGATACACTTCTGGTCTGGAGCATAGAGTCCCCATGTTGGTGATGATCAGGTCCAGTATGTTTTCCCCTCTTGTGAGAGTGGTAACAAGTTGTTTCATAGCATTTGAGTTAATAAATTCTAGGAACCTTTGGGCTAGAGTGTTGAAGGTAGAGTAATGCTCCCAGCCTATGTTTGGGTAGTTGAAGTCGCCCAATATAATGGTGTTTGGAGCAACCTTCATATTTTCCAGTGTTCTCAGGAAGGCCGAGTGGGGTTCCTGGGTTTGGGAGGGTGGTCTGTAGCAGGCTATAAACTGGAAGGCAGTTTTACCCACTGTTAGTTGCACATGGATAGTCTCTGATGCTTCGTGCTGTACCACCAACCTGGAGGTGTGGGTATCTTTGATGAATATTGATACTCCCCCTCCTTTTGTGGTTCGGTCCAAGTTTTGGGGCCGAAAAGCATGGTATGAGGTATAACCTGGTAGTGCTGGGGTGCTCTTGGGAGCCTTGAACCAGGTTTCTGTTACTGCACAGATATCGATGTTCTCCATGCTAAGGAGAGTTTCGAGTGCGTGCATTTTGAGGTTTAGACTTCTGGCGTTGAGTAGCATTACTCTTAGTTTCTTATCCCTTGTGATACCTATGGAGGTGGGTTTGTCTTTTGGGCCTTGCCTAAAAAAGGCACTATGGGGGTAGCAAGAGCCTTTGCCAATATCCAAAAGCCCGGGGGTGACAGGTGCAAGCCATCCCTAGCGAAGCCTCGTGGCTTGTCGAGCATGTCATCCCAGGCTGACAGGCATTGGATCTCCTTTGAATGACACCAATACTTAAGCCAATTGTTGAAATTGATCATATGGTTATAATCATAAGCTGAGTTTTCTTTGGATTGAGGATAAGTTGGGCTTTGGTAAGATAGTTTTCAACATCAGAGAATGCTAGTTGAGTTTTTTGCAGGAGAGTGATAATGTTTTGTGCAGCACAGATTAAGGTAGTATCATCTGCATACTGAATGATAGATGCATGCTGTGTGGAGGTATGGAGGTCATTTGTGAAGATTGTGAATAGTAGCGGTCCTAAGATAGAACCCTGTGCGACTCCTATAGTTATGGGCAGCTGAGGAGAGAAAGAGTTTTCCCATTTCACAGCTTGGTGCCTGTCAGTTAAGTAGCTTTGGAACAAGGTAAGAGTGGAATTTGATAGGTGATATTGGTTTAGTTTGTTTAGCAGGATTTGGTGCGAGACTGTGTCAAATGCTTTGGACATATCCAGAAAAGAGATAAGACCTGTAGGCCTTCATTTTTGAGATGGTTTACTGTGTCTGTGAAGCAGAGGAGGGCTGTAGTGGTACTATGGGCAGGTCTGAAACCATGCTGAGTAGGTGACAGGATGTTGCTGTCTAGGAGATATTTTAGCACCTGGGTATGGATGCATTTTTCTAGGATTTTGGCCAGGGGGGAGAGTAAAGCAATGGGTCTGTAGTTATTAAGTTCAGTGGAGGTCCCGCCTTTATGTATGGGTGTAACATAGGATATTTTCCAAAGTTTGGGCACATAGTTTTCAACAATTGATCTGTTTATGAGAGTGGAGATTGGGATAGCACTAGCAATAGCATCTTCTGTGAGTTTCAAGAAATAGCTGGGGAGTAGGTCGGCTGCTGTTGATGAGGTTTTTAGTTTGGAGAGCATGCCTTTGATTGAAGTGGTGGAAACTGTTTTGAGGGTAAAGCTTGTATTAGTGTTATTTGCGCTGGGGGGATAGTGAGGTAGGAACTATCCTGTGATACCAAGGATAGAATTGAGTTCACAAAGTGGGAGTTGAATTCTGTTTTGATGGGAACTTTAGTGTCAGGGTGGTATGTTTGGGGGTAACCTTTTGGGTGGGTTTTAGTAGCTGGTTTACATTTTTCCAAAATTATTGGGGGTTGTGTTGGTATTTAGTTTGTAATGTTGTGTAGTAGGATTTTTTGTCCAGCCTAATGCATTTTTGCAGTTGCAGTTCTTGGTACTTAGTTAGGCTTTGTGTTTCTTTGGTTTTTTGATAGTAAAGCCAGGCAGTGTCTCTGGACTTGAGGATTTGTTTGGTTTCTTTACTGAGTCAGGGGTTTGTAGAGGTTCTAACTTTGATTTTGCGCAATGGAGCAACAGTGTCTAGGTGTTGTAGAAATGTTTTGTTGGAATATGCTACAACCTGGTCAAGTGGCAGGGGTTTTAGGGGATTCCAGTCACAGTTACAGAGTAAAGTATTGAGGACCTGAGGAGAGAAATTTTTTGTGTTTCTAGTGGATTTATAGTTAGTGGTTTTGCATATGCTTGTTCTACTATGTATAAGGTATATTTTGTTGTGGTCACTTAAGGTGTTTGCGAGACTGCCTATGTGGAGGTACAATGTGGGGATGTTAGTTAGGACCCAATCAAGGATGGATTCCCTTTTAGATTTTTTATCACATCTAGGTGGAATTTGAACTAGCTGCTGGTAGCCATGGAGATTTATTAGATTAATTGGTGGTTCTGATATACAGGTGAACCAATCTAGGTTGAATCCCCCAGAATAAGGGTTTCTTGTGAGTATGTGGAGGAACACCAGGATAAGAAGTCTTCAAGTCTAGCAGGTGTATTACCAGGTGGAATATAGATCACAATTGTGGTGATGACCTTTTAGGGTAAAGCTGAAGTTGTGAGATAAGTATGTCCCAATTATTGGGGGAGGGGGTACGTGTTTGGTAATTGACGTACAGTTAAGTTGGACTTGTACAGTAAGGCAGTTCCATCCCCTTTACAAAGTGGTCTGTCTTGTCTAATGATATTGTAGCTGGTAGTGAGAAATTCTGAGTTAGCTATGTTTTTATTTAGCCAGGTTTCTGTTAAAGCAACTATTTCTGGGGAGTAGTATGCTATTGTGGCCTGGAGTTCAGGTATTTTATTTTTGATACTTCTAATATTAATATTTAGCATTAAAAGATGGTTGGTTTTGCTGCTGTTGTTGGTTTGCCCAGGTATGATGATAGTGGGGGTGTTATGTTCTGACATTTGTGTTGGAGCAGTTTGTGTTGGACAGGATGGATTTGGGCCAGGGTTGGGGTGGATATACCCACGTATGGTGAGCCTGGTGTTAAAATGGTGGTACAGATGTTGGAGTTTGGTGATGAGTGTGAGAAAGTATTGTGTTTTTTTTGGAGTAGGAATGACAGCATATGTGTTTAGTTCTGAATTGGTCTTTTATGTGGTTTTTGAACAATTGTGGGCATATATTATTGTAATGTGCAGTGTCTGTATATAACAGTGCATAATATAGTGTTGTGCTACTAAGTTTAGGGATATTACTAAAGTGATAACTTGTGGAGTTATAAAGAATTATGAGAAGACAGACTAAACTTAGTTGTGTGATAGTCATGGTTATAAAGTTTAAGTTGGTTCTAGGTGGAGGTCTGGATAGGAATTATAGGGTTGCACTACATGTGGATGGGTATGTAGTGTGGGGTGATGTAATAATGCCTAGTGGGAATGAGAGTGGTTGGGAGTATTTTGTGGTGGAGCAAGTTGGTGTAGTGTAGTGTGATCTGACTTGAGCAGTTGTGATTGGTGGAGGTGTTGTGAGGTTGAGGTGTGGTTGTGATTACTATAAATGTAGAGGTAGTGGGGGCAGGAGGTAAGTGGGAGCAGGACAGGGGAGCAAAGGGAGCCCGAGTGTTATCGTGGGCAAACAGAGTGGGGCAGAGCCCACCAGGAAAAGAGTAATGGGCAGCAAAAAGTAAGTGTCACTTTACAAATCTGAACACTTTAAACAAATTCCTGAGGTCTAATGGCTTACCAGCAAGCAGAATTCAATTGCTGAAAAGTACTTGTGTCCTGGTGGGAGACTAGTAATTTAAAGATGGCTCCATGCTCAGCAGGATTCTAATATAGGCTTAGTATTGGGGGAGGGGGATAGCACAAGGGGTGTAAACCAGGTGGAATGCAAAGAAACCAGTGAAACCAGAGAGGCAGTCAGTGGAAATCTATCAGTGAAGGCCTCGGGGGGGGGGGGGGGTAAGTAATAATTCAAACTCTACCTGTAAAATGAAGGAAAGAAGAGACAGCAAAGTTTATTAAGGTTGGGAGCGTGTCTTCACATTGACTTGCTTATTAGTAGCCAGTTTGTGCACAGATTAGAGTAGGGAGGTACATTAGCAATGAAGGGGAATGTATAGAGATGCAAATAAACAGGTGGGCCTCAAGTGATACAAACTAAGGCAGAAAGCACTGAGATGGCTGCTTGATGGTTTATTTAGTCACAGAGATCTGAATTAAATGTATACTGTCTATTGGACAGTTAGGATTACTGCACTAGCTGGGGTGGGGGACACAAGGCTACAACAGTCAGTTTTCTTAGCACACTGAGAACTACTAAGAAATACTGCTAATGTTATACCTTCACTAGCTTCACTCTCATAAAACATACAAGTAGAATGCCTGGGTGGACTGACCCTGCTCTTGAGGCTCAAAATGTATATCCTTGTTTAGTTTGCAGTACTGATTCCATCTTATACTGTATGGGTGGTATGGTAGCCACAGACTGCAGAGTCGCTTGAGTGTGCTCCTGCTGTTGAGGCTCAAAATGTATATCCTTGTTTAGGGTTGCAGTACTGATTTCTTCTTATACTGTATGGGTGGGGTGGTAGCTGCAGACTGCAGAGTTGCTTGGCTGTGCTCCTGCTCTTGAGGCTCAAAATGTATATCCTTGTTTAGTTTACAGTACTGATTTCTTCTTATACTGTATGGGTGGGGTGGTAGCCGCAGACTGCTGAGTTGCTTGAGTGTGCTCCTGCTCTTGAGGCTCAAAATGTATATCCTTGTTTAGTTTGCAGTACTGATTCCTTCTTATACTGTATGGGTGGGGTGATAGCTGCAGACTGCAGATTTGCTTGAGTGTGCTCCAGCTCTATTGTGTTCAATTGGATGTCAATAGTCAACAGCATGGGATCAGTACACACTGAAACCTAACAATGGTTACTACTGGGAAAATTCACACCAATGTACCAGAATGAAGAGGGTAATGAATATCCATATGTTCTTACTAAGTGTTCAAATGTTGCCTCTCAAAGTAGGGTTAAGCATATTGTGGAATGATATCCCATTAAGTACAGGAAAAATGATAGACCTTTTGTCCTGTTGTTGCATACATAGCAATGACATATATGCTCTGTTTTCAATCAATAGGTTTTCTAACATATTTCCATGACTAGGCATTTACCAGACAAGTTAACAGGTTTGGAGAGAAAAAAAACTTCCACTAGCTGGTTAATCTAATAAGCTAAAATAAGAACTATGCCTTGCAATTCTGTCAAAGCAGACTGTCTAGAAGAGCACAGCTATCACTGTTTTATATAAAATTAAATATATTTGCACTGGCTAATAAGCCCATATTTGGACTACTAATGACATAATAGCCTAAACATTATTTATTTTATTTATTTATAGTCTATTTAACAGGTTGACCCATGTGTGCAAGTCCTTTTTTGGCTCCCTGCGGTCATGATTTGGATAATGCTGCTATTGAAAATGGCTGGCTGAATAGATGAATGCCTGGATCATGGACTATTATACAATAATCTGTAGGCTGACTTGGAACATAATGAAACAGTCCTTAATGGATACCAACTATTCTTCGATATTTTCTTTTAGGGGGAGCAGCTTGTTACAGTCACATCACGCATATCACCTGCTACAAATTTCTCCACATTCAATCCACCTGGCAAAAGGCTTTGTATGTGTTGGACACAAATTGCAGTTTAAGATTCATGACTACTAACTGGAGAAATGTGATAGCTTGTGGAGAATTTGATGACAGATGGGTCCCCTACAGGTGACTGGGAGCCAATTAATCAGATTCAAGCACTCAAACACAACTCTCTGAAATCCTTTTTATTACTGATTAAAGGCTAAATTGTTACGACACAGTAGGATTGCTGTTTGCATGAGGCAGTTGTGCATGTTAATGATACATCTATCTCACTAGATAGATATTATACCTCTCAACATCTGTGCTGTGTGTTCTGGTTTCGGTTTTGCGAGTGTCAGTGCTGTGATAGTTTCGGCTTCATGGTCTCGAAATGCTGAAATTCGAGATTTCAGCAATTCAAGATTATGAAGTTAAACCATTTATATATATATATATATATATATATATATATATATATATATATATATACACACACACACACACACACACACACACACACACACACACACACATTTTGGGGTCACAGGAACTTTCTCCCCACACAGGGGAGAAAACTGGAAAATGGTTGAAATAATCTTGTCAGTTGGGTTGTAGGAGGAAATATGTTTTTGATCAGATTTGATTGAGCAATGTTTTTCAAATGAGTGTACATCAATCATTCATAGAGGATGTCATAAAAGAGTGACTTTTACATCTCTGGTATTATCCATTATCTGCTCTATCTAGTCCCAAATTATGAATGCATTTAGGATAAAACATCTATTCTTTTCACTGATTTCCATTACAAATATATCTGTTGTTGACTTTATGACTGGATTATTGCATTGTTCTTTACCTTGAGCTTTTTTTCATTTTTAAATGAGTCAAAGCAGCTATATAGACTACAAATTTTGTCTGTGTGATACCTCTAAATTTACTTTTAAATATATTTTTCTTTGTCTCATTATTGAATCTACATCTAAGGACACATTACAATGTATAGTGTCTGCTGTTTCACTCTCAGTTCAAATTAAATAGACTTTTGAAATTTACACAACTCATTTTTTAATGATTTGAAGCTTTTTTCCCTGAGACTCCACTGAAAATAAGGCTTCCCTTTCAGCATTTTCAGTTAACCAGTGTGAAAACTAAGTAAACGAGTAAATAAAACACATACATATACACACGCACACACACACACACACACACACACACACACACACACACACACACATACAATAAATAAATAATCATGGAGATCGGGGATAATGAGGTCTTTGATGAAAGCCTGTTGTGAGTTGAAAAACAAGTGAAAGTGGAACATGTACAGCTGGATACCAAGACTACTTACTTCACAGTAAGGATCAGTGTACATAAAATGTTCTTGCTGGCATTGGTTTAATATCCCTCAGAGTAAACATTGGTATAGTTAGGAAATAGCTGTCTCTTTGCATCAGGAATAGTCTATTTTCTGTTGTTAATTGCATTTGAGCTGATGCTGACTCATGCCAGTTCCATGGATATTTCCCCTGAACTGTCATCTCTCTTCAGTCAGACAACTAGTCACTGGTAAAATGGTACATATCACTATAATTGTTATCAGTCCATTACATTGCTGGTATTTTGCCTTCAAGATGACCTTTGACCCTTTCTCAAATTATATGTCTTTCTAATGATCTTTCTCTTCAGATGATATGCCCAAAGTATGGACTTCAATGTTTTGTCATTTGAGTTAGAAGGGAATACCTAGGTTTATACCACCCAATACTGCATAATTTACTTTTCGGGTATTCACTGTAACACACACTATTTTTGCCAACTTCAAAATTTAATGGTGTATTTTTTATTCCTTTCCTGCCCTGTTTCTCGGTTATCCTATGTTCCTATCCATAAGATGTTACTAAAAATAGCTCAGAGAAGTCAAATCTTCATATGCAATGCTGACTGCACCTCTGTAACTGAATATCTTGCAAATCTTATCTAAATCCTTCGTAGCTGTTTTGTTAAAATTGATTCACTGTTTGATTTTTTGCTGGCTTATTTTTTCATTATTGATTATTGACCCAAACAAGCTGAAGATGTTTGCTGTTTCTATTGCTTCCCCATCAAGAATACATTTATTTGCTATTTTTCAAATTCCTCCTTCCTATCAGCCTTCTCTCAGACAATTGGCCCATTTGTTTCCCCTTAATGGGGTGACAGTTGAGACATCACAACCATCAGGATTTTCCCAGGTATGTACCTAATCCTCTCTGCATGCCCAGTGGGCATTCTCCAAGCAGAACATGAAATTAGCTTAGCATGGGACTGTTCTGTGGGTGATGTAAAAGAACCAAACTCCCAGAAAGAGAATAACATGCACACTTCTCTAGTGCCCACAGGGGAAATTGGTCTACTTTATGAGACCTGGACATGTGCTCTTCCCCTTCTCACTGAGTGAGGCAAGTGAACATACCACTTCATTCCTCTCACCCCCCCCCCCCACCACCACCACCATCTCTGCAGGTGCCCAAGATGCTAATCAAATTCCATTCACCTGGATCATACTCATGGGTTTATCCTTTAGGTCACTGGATCTTGAAAAAGTATATTTATTGATTTTATCAGCTGGTGTTCTTGATCGCTTCATATTAAGTTGTAAAGCCATTCTGAGACTGTGTTGTTTAATCTTGATAAACAGATGTTTCAGATTGTCCTTGCAGTTTCCTGAGTCCTGCTTGATTTTCTGGCAATTCTTGTTCCAAGTATGTTATAATCTTCCCTAGATGATCTTAAAAAGAATTTGGCTGGCATGTAGCCTCAGAGTGGTTGTGCAGTAATTTCCACATTCACTTGGGCCATTTGATGCCAATGTTGTCTTCCAAATTTCTTGGCAGATCCTTGCAATAGTTTAATGACTTCATCAGAGAGCTGTAGTTTTTTTTTTGGGATCCCATTAATATCTGATGCTTTGTTTTTCGGTACGCTTTCATGCAGCCTCGAGTTCTTCTGTCATCACTGTTGGTGCCTGATCATAAAGCACAGGTTGAAATGTTTTTGGGTCTGTTTGAGATTTACAGTATAATGCAATGATCTCACAAATTGAATCACGGCTGCCTAAATGATTACAAATAGTGCTTCCAGGAACCAATCAGCACCTTTTATACAGAAACAATAGTGCCTCCTAACAGCTTGTGGGTGAGACAGCCACCCCCTACTCCCCACCTAGCTATAATTTTGCCTTTCTTCATTATTGTAACCTTCTCAACATTATTCACCACAGAGCTTTGAGCATTTTTTACCATTGCAGTGCAAGGTTATAATTTCCTCTTTAGCTCTTGAAGTTTTAAGAATACAGATATTGTTCTTCCTCTAGTACTTTCTGATTCCTGTTCTTATAGGTTCATAGGTTCATAGGTTCGTACTAGGCTATCTGCCCTAGGGCATTTATAAGCCTAGCCAGAGTGTATGTGGCTTACACCACCTCTTAGGATGAGAATACTACGCCCTTTTAGGGTTTAGTTTACTATGCCTCTGTCTAGTAGTGACAAAGAGATGACCCCCGGGGTAAACCTATGATCTCCCATCCACTCATCGAGATTTCTCTTGAATAGAGTCAGTGAGGGGCTCTGCCTAACATGGACTGGGATTCTGTTCCAGAGTGTAGGGAGCCTCTGGGTTATGAATCTGTCCCTCCAGCACGTTCTATTTATTTCTGTGTTGAGGTTTAAGTCACTTGTTCTCGTGGCTCTGATGGATTTGGATTTTCTGAGGTGGAGCATGTCCATTAATTCAGGATTGGACATGGCCTTGTACGTCAGGCACATCACCTCTGAGTAGGCGGTATGCGACTGAATAGAGCTGGAGTTTTTTCAGTCGGGCAGCATATGACATATGTTTAAGACCCTTTATCCTCTTGGTGAGGAACTTTTGGGGTCTTTCCAACTGCTGCAGGTGTCGGGTGAGATACATCCCAAATGGGGCATTGTACTCAATCATTGGCCTGATAAGAGAAGAGTACAGGGGCACAATGACCTCTCTTGATCTAGATGTGAAACCCTTCATGATAAGGTGGGCAATATAGAAGGTCTTCCTAACCACTTTGGCAATGTGAGTGTCAAATGAGAGGTTACTGTCAACCTGGGTCCCTAGGTCCCTGATTACCTCTTCCGTACTTAATGGATTACCGCCTATGTGGTAATTTGTCGGTACCTTGTTTTTCCCAAAGGGTATGACTATACATTTTTTGGCATTTAGCTTAAGGCCATAGCTCTGGCACCAATTATCCATTTCTATGAGGCCTCTCTGAAGGATGTTTGTGTCCGCTGGAGTATCAATTATGGCCCAGTTTGCAGTCATCTGCGAACTTTGTCAGCCACAATCCTCCTATGTTTGCCTGTACCTCGGAAAAATAAATGCCGAACAAGAGGGGTCCCAGGACTGAGCCCTGTGGGACACCGCTTGTGACTGGCTTAGAGTCTGACATAGCTCCAGCAACTCTGACCCTGTGGGTTCTGTCCTTGAGCCAGTTTGCAACCCATCTTGTGACATATGGGTTTACATTTAAGCTGGTGAGTTTGTCTATGATGCCCGAGTGGGGTATTGTGTCAAAGGCTTTTGCAAGGTCAAGGTAGGCTGTGTGAACTGCCTTACCCTCATCAATGGCCTTAGTGACTGTTTCAAAAAGTCGACCAAGTTCAGAAGGCAGGATCTGCCCTTGACAAAGCCAAATTGGGTAGGATCCAATGTCTGTAGGTCCCCAATGTCTTTGTTTATGAGTTCCATAATGATCCTCTCCATAGCTTTGCAGACCAGGCTCGTCAGGCTTATGGGGCGGTAATTTCCAGGGTCCGTAGAAGCACCGCCTTTGTGAAGTGGGACCACTGTTGCCGTCGCCACTCTTTGGAGTGCGTATCCTGTGGTAAGGCTAAGATTAAACAGCAGCCTTATGTGTGGGTTTAGTTCTTCTTGGAGTTCATGTAGCACACAGCCGGGACACCATCCGGTCCCATTGATGCTGTGTTTTTAGCTTTAGAGAGGCGGCTCTCACCTGGGCATCTGAGATGTTAGGGAGGCTACACTCTGCTGGGATAGTTATTTCTCCTTTTGGGGGAGGGAGGAGAAATTTGCACTGAACCTGTCTGCCAGAATGTTGGCAATGTCAGTGGGTTCAGTGTATTTTGTGTCATTTTGGACTAACTCTGAGCATATCTGGGAGTTTCCACCCAGGTTTCTAACATAGCTAAAGAAGGCCTTGTGATTGTCTTTTGTGTCATTTGCGATTTTTCTCTCAAAGTTGGCCTTGGATGATTTTATGAGTGATCGTAGTTTTTGCTAGTACTGATCAGAGATGCCTTTCCTTTTAGGGATTTTGCTCTGTCATGTAGTAGCTTCCTCCTTCTGTTGTAAAGTTTGTTTATGGCTGGGGTCCACCAGACCGTCGCCTGCCTTTGGGGAATGGGTCTTGGTTTTATTTGGGATTGCATGATCCATGCATTCTTGAAGGTGCCCATAGAAGGCATTTGCAAGGGATTCAGCAGTGTGGGTTGTGGTTTCCACTGGCCCAGGGGCCTTGAAGATACCACTTCAGTCTTAAGAAGTGTGAAGTTTGCTTTTGAGAAGTTCTTCACTGTGGTCTTTTGTGCAGGGGTGGGGCGGGATGTGGATTTCCAGTGAGATTAATTTATGGTCTGATCTTACCAAAGAGGGATGTACTTCCGGTGTGGAGCATTTTGTCCCTATGTTTGTGATGATCAGGTCTAGTATATTGTCTCCTCTTGTGGGAATGGTGACTAGTTGTTCCATTGCATTTGAGTTTATGAATTCTAAGAACCTTTGGGCTAGAGTGTTGGGGCTTGAGTAATGTTCCCAGTCTATGTTTGGGTAGTTGAAGTCTCCCAAAATGATGGTATTTGGAGAGACATTCATACTCTCCAGTGTCTTCAGGAAGGCTGTGTGGGGTTCCTGAGTTTGAGAGGGTGGTCTATAGCATGCTACAAACTGCAAGGCAGTTTTGCCTATGGTTAGTTGCACCTGGATAGTCTCCGATGCTTCATGCGTTGCCACTAACCTGGAGGTGTGGGTATCTTTGATGAAAATGGATACTCCCCCTCCTTTTGTGGTTCTGTCCAAGTTTTGGGGCCGGAAAGCATGATATGAGGTAAAACCTGATAGTGCTGGGGTGCTCTCAGGAGCCTTGAACCAGGTTTCAGTCACTGCACAGACATCGATGTTCTCCATACTGAGAAGGGCTTCGAGGCGTGCATCTTGAGGTTTAGACTTCTGGCATTGAGCAGCATTACCCTTAGTTTTTTCCACTTGTGTTTTCTAGGGAGGTAGGTTTGTCATTTGAGCCTTGCCTAAAAAAGGCACTATGGGGGTGGCAAGAGCCTTGGCCAATATCCGGAAGCCCAGCGGTGACAGGTGCAAACCATCCCTTGCGAAGCAGCGTGGCTTGTCAAGCATGTCATCCCAAGCAGACAGACACTGGATCCCCTTAGAATGACACCAGTAATTAAGCCAATTGTTAAAACTGATCATTTTGTCTTTGTACTGTGGCATCATTCTTGGTGAGGGTAAGATGCTGCTCAGGGTCAGGGTCATACCGGCCTGGGCTACATAATCAGAGAGCTCCTCAATGTCTCTTTTCATGTAGTCCAGGGAGGTACGTCTCAGGTCGTTTACACCTGCATGTACAATGACTGAGTCATATTTGTACTTGCTGTGGAGTGACCTGAGTGCTTGTGTTATGTGGCGGATTCTAGCTCCCGACAGGCAGCTTACTGTGACCCTCTCCTTGTTCAGTCTGGTGGCGGGACGTCAGTGTGCCTGACTATGGAGTCACCTATTACAAGTGTGTCTGGCATGTTGTTTGGCCTTAAGGGCTGTGACTGTTTAGCACACTGACTTTGTGAACTATGTGTTGCATTTGCTATGTCTTGAGGTGGTGGTTGCTTGGGTGTCTGCTTTGGAGGCCTCTGTTGTTTTGGTAGATTTTTAATCAGCGCCGCCGAGTATGTTTTTGTGTGTTTATGTGTTTGGTTTGCAATTGTGATAGTTCTATGTGAGACTGGGTTTGTGGTGTGCGTGGTTGCCTTCTCCTCCTGACTTGTCTTGCCAGTACTGAATTGAGAGAGCTCAGCCTCCAGTTTGGCTATATAGTTGCATCTCTCGCATATATTTGTATTTGTTGGGAGGAGGAGAGGGTTGTCTGTGTACATGAGGCAATTGTAACATTGCCTCAAGATTCCCAGATTCACCAGCTGAACAGGAAAGGACGCTAGCAACTGACCCTTCGACATGCTAGAAATAGTGAAAAAGATTGCTGTGTAACTGAGTCAGAAAGGACCTATAGGGAAATGGGTACTCAACAGAATTTAGGTGAATGAAGTACTTTTCGTTTGTTTAAGAGTGCTTTACCTGTATACAAAATGCTTTAGGAGCAAGTGCTGAGCTTTTCAGATAGAGTATAGGCTGTTTAGATTGCAAGTAGAACAGTTCTAAGGGAAAAATTGAAGAGCAGACTTGGCGGAGCCAGAAAAAGTTTAACCAAGTTTAACCTTGTTTAACCGGCGCTGCGCTATGTGCACGACCGCGCAAAGGCGGATTTTAAGCAGTGAACTACAAAAGAGCTAGGAATGGTCCCAAACAACCAATTACTAACAGCTTCTTGTGCTGAGGTCACTTCCCCCAAGGATAGGTAGGCTGCTCAAGGCTCCCCACTCCCACTGGTGAGCAAAGAAACTTCCTTTTATCCAAGTAAGGTAATAGACAACACAGGAACTACACCACAGCCCAGAATACAGCAATGCCTGTATACTGGTCTAAACTAGTCGAAAAAGGCGGGAAAACAAGGATTTTTTTTTTTGTTTTTTTTTGCAGAAATACACAGAAAATGCAGAGACAGTGATAAATTAGTTACACAGGCTAGCACACTTTAGTGGGCAGCCTCCACAGTTCAATTAAACAAACAAACAAGCAAACTTTCGACTAAATTCGACTAAATGTAACTTTAAGTGCAATTTTAAAATAAATGCAGTAATCAGTAAAAAACAGTTCAGGCTAGTTTAAAGTAAGCAGCAGAAGCTATTTTCAGTGAAAAAAAGCAAAGATACTTAAATCCAGAAAGTAGTCGCTTTTTCGAGTTCCTTGCTTCTAGGACCACTCTGTAAACCCACGTGGAGCTTGTCTGAGCAGTATAGCCAGAAAAAAAACGCCCAGAGGTGGATTTTAAGCAGTGAACTACAAAAGAGCTAGGAATGGTCCCAAACAACCAATTACTAACAGCTTCTTGTGCTGAGGTCACTTCCCCCAAGGATATGTAGGCTGCTCAAGGCTCCCCACTCCCACTGGTGAGCAAAGAAACTTCCTTTTATCCAAGTAAGGTAATGGACAACACAGGAACTACACCACAGCCCAGAATACAGCAATGCCTGTATACTGGTCTAAACTAGTCGAAAAAGGCGGGAAAACAAGGATTATTTTTTTGTTTTTTTGGTTTTTTTTTTCAGAAATACACAGAAAATGCAGAGACAGTGATAAATTAGTTACACAGGCTAGCACACTTTAGTGGGCAGCCTCCACAGTTCAATTAAACAAACAAACAAGCAAACTTTCGACTAAATTCGACTAAATGTAACTTTAAGTGCAATTTTTAAAATAAATGCAGTAATCAGTAAAAAAACAGTTCAGGCTAGTTTAAAGTAAGCAGCAGAAGCTATTTTCAGTGAAAAAAAAGCAAAGATACTTAAATCCAGAAAGTAGTCACTTTTTCGAGTTCCTTGCTGCTAGGACCACTCTGTAAACCCACGTGGAGCTTGACTGAGCAGTACAGCCAGAAAAAAAATATGTATCATTATAGAATTTCTGTTTGTCTTGTCTTACAGAATGTTGTACATTTCTGCTACATTCCACAGCTGCATCCCTTTCTCTCCTGATTTATTTTGTCTGTGTTTCTGAACAATGTTCAAAGTTTCATCAATCAAAACATTTTGACTGCTTTTGCTTTTTCACTTTTTTTGCAGGGACTTTTCATTCTCTTCAAATACAACGGTCTTGATTTGTTCCCATAACCCTTGTTGTACTCTTAACATTTGTATCTAAGGCAGTAAGTTAATTTTGTAGAGGGCCTTTGAACTCCTATGGCATATTTTCAGGATCATGATTTTACTGCATACTTGCCTGGTATAAACTGCTGTTTCCCATTATAGGGTATTTGTCGGACTCTGACACCTCCACTAAGATCTGTCTACCTTGGTAAACCCTGACAAAAGCTACATTACGGGTCTATATTAGATACTCAAAGTTACTGAACTTCAAATACGATATGATCGACACCATATCATTGAAGTCCAGTAACATTGAATACCTAATAAAAACAGCAAAAAAGTCAGGAAACAATACTACTTGCTGTAAGCAGGGGGGCAAGCCCCCCTGCACACCCCCCACTACTTAAATATACAAACTCCGAGACCGCGCTACATTGAAGTAAATGGAAATCTCCCCTTACGGAGATTTCCATTTATCTCTTCGATGTTCTGTGGTTTCGCTGTTTACGTGTCGACAATGTCAGATTCAACATTGTGAACATTCACGGATTCAGTATAGACCCTACATTACTGATGGTATACTCTCAGCATCATTGATTCATGCAAGACTCCACATCATAACAAGCTGCAAACCACATGGGAGTGTACTGTTTATAGTGATATAAAAAGA
The DNA here is from genome assembly GCF_019279795.1 of Protopterus annectens. Lineage (NCBI taxonomy): Eukaryota > Metazoa > Chordata > Ceratodontiformes > Protopteridae > Protopterus > Protopterus annectens. The sequence continues at coordinate 895,483,515 of NC_056734.1, read as the reverse complement.
TATAAATATCAGTTAGGTATCTGTAAAGGATTGATGGTACTCAACATGCGAGTTTACTTTGGTTGTCAACTCAAACTGTGCTTTGGAAAATACTCCACAGGCTACTCAAAGATGATTGTGTTGGAAGGTAGAAAAGCCACTGGCTTACATGAGTGGGCATAGCAATGGAAGCATCATTATTTGTTATTCCACAATGTAGTCATCCTTCTGGTCATTCACCAGTCTACATTATTACAGAACACTACAACTGGCTGAGGAACCATCAGCCGGATGGAATTTCAGTAGACTGATGTATTTTGCATCTGATATGGACAGTGAAGAGCCACTGTGGGACAACTTCATGTTCTGCATGAGGAACATCAGTACCTTTTGGACAGATGCTTGAGGATATTAAAAGAAAGCCATTATGGAAGGAGCAGAGGTACTGAGACAAGCATCCCTAGGGTGCCAGGTACCTTTATGGCTGTGTAATAAATGAGGTCTGCAGCAATCAGCAGGATGGAACCCTTTACTTGATGCAAGGATGCTCCTGGTTGTTAAATGGTAATAAGTATCCATTAGGGCACTAATAACATGATGGGCAGTTTATGCAGTAGAGTTTATGAACTGCTGATTAAGAAGGAGGTACGTAGGTAGCAGTTTCATTTACCACAAGTCTAAATGTGAGATAAAACAATAGCCATTGAGGAAAAGGTGGAGTTAGGTACCCACAATATGATTAAAATCAGTGCATACGGGAGCATGGTTCAGTCTGTATTGTAATGCTATGTTCATAAGGAAGTTGTACTCAGCCAACAAGGAGTCATATGCTAATCATAATCTGTTTGTGGTCAGTTTGGATCATATGCTTTTGTCTTACCAGTGGGTTATGGGCTTTTGGGACTGCACTTCCTCAATGAGAAACTGCATTCTGCCGCAAAGAGAAAAATTCTTGACTGCCACACAGGTACCTAAATTCATGTAGAGGTTTGGATATGTAGTGGAGGTGGCACTGGGAGGCAGAAGAATGAAAGGGATTTTATCCCTTGTCTCTCTCTCTCTCTCTCTGGGAAGAATGGCAGGGAACATGTTTGGGGTTACACACAATACACAAATTTACTTTCTGGAAAAGCAGAGGGACATGCATGGACACCTGTTTTGGATATTTGCATGCTTATGCTCTTGTGAAAGTGGTCATCAGACCAGCACAACACCGCAGTGCATGCCCTCCACGAGTGCTTGACTATGCATTTGTAAGGTGCTAGAGCTCAGTAAGCAATATAACTCATTAATTAGTCAAGCACAAGCTCTATGAGCAACAGTGGCAGCTCTTGAGGCCACCCTCTACCATTGATGTTGCTATGCCAGCTTAGGGGCGGGGCCTAGTGAGTTTAGACTGGCATTATTAAAAAAATATGAGTCAAGCTGGATTACGGAAAGTGGTATAGGGAAGAGTGTGGTCTAAATAGAGAGCCACACTAACAAGGAAGGTAAGTCCAACCTACTAACTGAGAATCAACCCATGGAAAAAACAGAATGCACAGTGATCTGGGTTATCTGATGTAGTCAGTGGAAAGACTTGTCAGATGTGGACCAAAAAGTCTAAGTCAGAGTGATGCTTACTGGGATTCCACACTGTAATGGAGTGTGGAGGCATTATGAGGGCTGTAGTACTTACTTCCTCTTTTTGGATCAAATAATAATGTATCTGGTAAATAAGGCTAGGTGGATAGGTAGGCCAGTAAATACCATGATTAGTAATGGATTTTGATGAGGTGAGAGGACAAGTCTTCTGGAGTTCAACATACAGTGAGCATTTCTTGATATCAGTTATCAGGGGTCAGGATATGACAACAAAGGGGATGTAGGGTTAAAATATTGTTTTGATTACGATAATAACTATCCAGATACATGCAGCAACTGGAATATCCACAGCGATACCTTACTAAAAGGATACAAGCCCTAAAATATGTCTGACATGGACTGACTCAAAGCCCTGTCTCTATACTCGGTATCTTACAGACTGATCAGAAGTGACCTGTGTCTGCCATACAAGGCAAACTCTGACCCATTGCTGATGCATTTATTGTACATAATCAAGTCAAATGGCATCAGAAATACTCAGACTAAGGATCTAAACCTCTTCTATAACACCAAATGAATGGTTTGGAGGGACAGGTATATCTCATAGAGGATACTCCTGCTCTGGAACAGATTCTCCATTCACTTAAAACAAAGTTCATCTGTCCATATTAAATTGCAACTTAGATCTATGGATAGGAAATATAAACTGTACCCCAGGGCTGCTTCCTGTACTATTAATGGACAGAGGCAGTTACTATATGATTTATCCCATGCATGGGTCCCCTCGAGTTATCTATGGTATTAACCCAGTTATTCTCACTGGGGTACTATATAATTATCCACCATGGGATGGGTAAGATCAGTCTAAAACCAAATTGGAATAGGTTATTTTGAGCACAAAAAAATGAAACTGGTGGGGCTTAAAATGGCCCACCAGTATAACAAGCCTGGTACTTACCTATGAACGTATAACAGAAAACTGTAGCCACCTGTACTTTAATTGGGACTCTGATATCTGGGCATGGGAAAAAAATACCATTAGTTTGACAAAGAAAACTAAAAAGCTAAAGCTCATTCAAATTATAGGTTATGCTGACTGTTAGAAAGGTCCTGGGAAAATAAGAAAGAAAATAAAAAATATGATTTAATGAAACAAGGACCAAAATGCTCAGGAGTGAGAGGGATGAGCAGAGAATGTGAAGTAAAGGTGCTGTTGCACTGTGGTCTTACACTTGCTGGACAGAATTTACCCTACAGCAGGTGTACTGAGTTTGCCTAGTCTAAGGATGCACCTGTATATCTGGTTCTGCCTTCCAGAGAACGGTTGCTCTGGATTGCAATGTGGGCAACTGGCATCTCATTTCCCTTGCGCTAACATAAGATTTTTCTTCATAATATATATAGAATGTATGATGCAACTGAGCTTTTTATAAGTGCAGAGCAGAATTCAGCTTTGGCTAACAGTATTTATGTCTCAATGCTGTATAAAAATAAACTCAATAACAGTAAATCTGATATTATATATTTATATATATTCAGGAGAGACATTCCAAAACTTAACTTCAGCACTT